>NC_087164.1:7684922-7722422 GCF_035594125.1 Scylla paramamosain | reverse complement strand
AATAAGTGTCTCGAAACCTCCCTCTTGAAGGAATTCAAGTCATAGGAAGGTGGAAATACAGAAGCAGGCAGGGAGTTCCAAAGTTTACCAGAGAAAGGGATGAATGATTGAGAATACTGGTTAACTCTTGCGTTAGAGAGGTGGACAGAATAGGGGTGAGAGAAAGAAGAAAGTCTTGTGCAGCGAGGCCGCGGGAGGAGTGGAGGCATGCAGTTTGCAAGATCAGAAGAGCAGTTAGCATGAAAATAGCGGTAGAAGACAGCTAGAGATGCAACATTGCGGCGGTGAGAGAGAGGCTGAAGACAGTCAGTTAGAAGAGAGGGGTTGATGAGACGAAAAGCTTTTGATTCCACCCTGTCTAGAAGAGCAGTATTAGTGGAACCCCTCCTGACATGTGAAGCATACTCCATACATGGACGGATAAGGCCCTTGTACAGAGTTAGCAGCTGGGGGGGTGAGAAAAACTGGCGGAGACGTCTCAGAACACCTAACTTCATAGAAGCTGTTTTAGCTAGAGATGAGATGTGAAGTTTCCAGTTCAGATTATAAGTAAAGGACAGACCGAGGATGTTCAGTGTAGAAGAGGGGGACAGTTGAGTGTCATTGAAGAAGAGTGGATAGTTGTGTGGAAGGTTGTGTCGAGTTGATAGATGGAGGAATTGAGTTTTTGAGATATTGAACAATACCAAGTTTGCTCTGCCCCAATCAGAAATTTTAGAAAGATCAGAAGTCAAGCGTTCTGTGGCTTCCCTGCGTGAAATGTTTACCTCCTGAAGGGTTGGACGTCTATGAAAAGACGTGGAAAAGTGCAGGGTGGTATCATCAACGTAGGAGTGGATAGGACAAGAAGTTTGGTTTAGAAGATCATTAATGAATAATAAGAAGAGAGTGGGTGACAGGACAGAACCCTGAGGAGCACCACTGTTAATAGATTTAGGAGAACAGTGACTGTCTATATATATATATATATATATATATATATATATATATATATATATATATATATATATATATATATATATATATATATATATATATATATATATATATATATATATATATATATATATATATATATATATATATATATATATATATATATATATATATATTGCTATTTCCAGGAGGAGGCAGTATACACCTGCCGAAACGATAATTACTCCCAGTGAGGTCTAAAGCACTGTTCAGGGGGTGCTGTGAACTTATCATTAAACCCAGCTGTGACCTCACAGAACGTTTCCCTTTGTGTCTCACAACACAAGGGGGCAGTCACAGCCTGCCCTCTAAAGACAACTCTCTTCCTCCACACAAGACTACAAGCACCTAATAACACTCACACCCTTCACTCAAAAATTTTAAAATCATCATGGCGACTCCCACACCAGCCTCGTAGTCCCCATCTGGGGAAGAGACCATAAATGTCCCCAGGTCGGACTGCCTTTCTGTCGACGACCCTAAGTGTCTTGACACCCCCCTCAACTTTTTCTTCATTAACTTCTGCAATATTCGCGATCTAAGATCTAATTTTCAATCTGCAGAACACCACCTCTCCTCTTCTAAACCTCATCTTCTTTTCCTCACTGAAACTCAGGTGTCTGAGGCAACTGACAGTAGCCCCTTTTCCTAGTTCCCTCCTACTTTCTCTATCCTCATTTTCGATCCAAAGCTGGATGCTGCGTTTATGTGCGCAGTGACTTAACCTGCTCTCTTGCCCATGCTCTTGAATCTTCCGAGTTTTCCACCATCTGGCTACGACTAGAGTCACTCTCAAACTAAATTTATCTGTGATGTATACCTCTCACCTAACTCCTCTGACTATAAGAAATTATTTGACTACTTAACTTCCAAAGTGGAGCATATTCTGACCCTCTTCCCTTTTGCAGAGATCTCCATTCTTGGAGACTTCAATGTTTACCACCAGCTTTGGCTTTCCTCTCCCCTCACTGACCAGTGAAGCAGTTTCCAGTAAACCAGTAAAGTTTCCAGTGACCAGTAAAGCAGTTTCCAGTTCAGATTATAAGTAAATATCAGACCGAGGATGTTCAGTGTAGAAGAGGGGGACAGTTGAGTGTCATTGAAGAAGAAGGGATAGTTGTGTGGAAGGTTGTGTCGAGTTGATAGATGGAGGAATTGAGTTTTTGAGTGAATGAACAATACCAAGTTTGCTCTGCCTCAATCAGAAATTTTAGAAAGATCAGAAGTCAAGCGTTCTGTGGCTTCCCTGCGTGAAATGTTTACCTCCTGAAGGGTTGGACGTCTATGAGAAGACATGGAAAAATGCAGGGTGGTATCATCAGCGTAGGAGTGGATAGGACAAGAAGTTTGGTTTAGAAGATCATTAATGAATAATAAGAAGAGAGTGGATGACAGGACACAACCCTGAGGAACACCACTGTTAATAGATTTAGGTGAAGAACAGTGACCGTCTACCCCAGTAGCAATAGAACGGTCAGAAAGGAAACTTGAGATGAAGTTAGAGAGAAGGATAGAAGCCGTAGGAGGATAGTTTAGAAATCAAAGCTTTGTGCCAGACTCTATCAAAAGCTTTTGATATGTCCAAGGCAACAGCAAAAGTTTCACCAAAATCTCTAAAAGAGGATGACCAAGACTCAGTAAGGAAAGCCAGAAGATCACCAGTAGAGCGGCCTTGACGGAACCCATACTGGCGGTTAGATAGAAGGTTGTGAAGTGATATGTGTAAAAAGGTATATATATATATATATATATATATATATATATATATATATATATATATATATATATATATATATATATATATATATATATATATATATATATATATATATATATATATATATATATATATATATATATATATATATATATATATATATATATATATATATATATATACACACACACTTCAGTAAAGGTATATGTAAAACTTTTCATAGATAGATGTAAGTTAAAGCAGATGACCTCATGGTAAGAACAACGTTTGGTTTGAACCTATGTGTGTGTGTGTGTGTGTGTGTGTGTGTGTGTGTGTGTGTGTGTGTGTGTGTGTATTTGCGTGTGTGTGTGTGTGTGTGTGTGTGTGTGTGTGTGTGTGTGTGTGTGTGTGTGTGTGTGTGTGTGTGTGTGTGTGTGTGTGTGTGTGTGTGTGTGTGTGTGTGTGTGTGTGTGTGTGTGTGTGTGTGTGTGTGTGTGTGCGTGTGTGTGTGTGTGGGTGTGTTTGTGTTTGTGATATAATAACAATGATAATGTTGATGATGATAATAAGAAAAGCAATAATAATAATGATAATGACCATTATTATTTTTATAGTTTTATTATTATTATTGTCATTATTATTATTATCATTATTATTATTATTATTATTATTGTTATTATTATAAGAAAAGATAAAAAAGAAAAGAAAATGGAGAGGGAGGAGAAGCAAGAGAAGAAGAAGAAGGGGAAGGAGGAGGGAAAGGAGAAAAACAAGAAAAAGAAGGGAACAAATGATAATACAAGGTTCTTGTTTTTTTTTTTTTTTATGTAAGTTAGGTCCCTGCTTAGGACAAGTCCTCATAAAGTATAATCGGAAAAGAATAATCGAAAATTTAAGGGTTGTTTTTAAATCTCCCTCTTGAAGCAATTCAAGTTAAAGGTTGGAAGAAATCTGGAAGCAGGGAGGGAGTTCCAGAGTTTACCAGTAAATTGAAGGAACGCATGACTGAATGAATAAATGAGAGATTTACTGAGGAAATTGTAATCAAGCGGCTGAAAGTATATAGAGTTACGTGGGTAGGTTTAGATTTACGTAATTCGTACTGAGAGAAAGTGGGAAGACTACACATTTAACTTCTATCCTGCAAAGTAGCGTATGTTACAGGAACTGCTTACTAGTTGGGTGTGTGGGTGTGATTGGTTAGTGGGGGCAGCAGTTCTAGAGTGGAGCATGAGGAAAAGCGACAGTTATATGGTTGGGGAGTTGTGGTTTGTGCTACCGATCAAGAGATGTACCAATATAATATACTACTACTACTACTACTACTACTACTACTACTACTACTACTGCTGCTGCTGCTGTTGCTGCTGCTGCTGCTGCTGCTACTGCTACTACTACTACTACTACAACTACTACTACTACTACTACTACCTGTATTTCAGGAATGTCACAGCATCAGGTAACGAATTGCATCTCACCTCACCCCTCACCAGATGTCTCTATCCCATGCAGACACAACTGGTCTAACACTCCTTCCCTTCCTCCCTTGGATTATCACATAGGCCTATGTCAATCTTTCCGTCTGTGTTTCCCTCGCCTTTGATATTCGCCGATGTTAACACCACATGGATCTATAATCTGTAGCAAATAAATAGCGACTGACCTCTCCATCGGGAGGAGTGCAGGACAAGACAGTGGAGAAAGCACACACTGCATTATTCATCTATACACCGAAAAAAAGTCTAACACTGCAAGATGTAACTCCTTCATCCCTTACACCTTATCCTGTAGGAGGTAGGATGGGAGGAGGACGCACCATTTCCGGTACACATACGTCTTTAGCAGTGGTACCACGACGGTACAGAAGTGCTGTTAATAATATTGACGATGGAGAGAATGGGGCCTGCTTGTCCTCACCCTGACTGGAGAGAAGTTCATACATCTGATGGAGGGTGAGGAGGAGGTGGCGAGAAGTGGAAAGGAAGGAGGTGCATGTGTATCGGGTAACTGAGGGTCACCCCAGACTTTTGTAGGGCTTTGTTATAATTGTTCCAAATTCAGAAGAGCGTTAGTGAATGTTGTGTGGCTGAGGTCCAGGACTATTTTGACAGCCCTTGTTTTAGATTCCTTCAGGGGAGCTTCTCTGTGTGTTGGTTAATAATGAGGACCAAGCTCTGGAAGCATAGGTTAATTTTAGTATGATAAATACCGTGTAGATGTACTTGAGTTCAGCGAAAGCGCCAAGGAACTTGAAGCGTCTCAAAACAAGGGATATGTAGTTCAGCCAATGACTGAGCTAATATGGGAATTTTCATGTTAGCACATCCCAGTGGTGACTTCCGGAAGTTTAATTCTGTCGTCTGAAGAGTGTTGGGTGAGCTGTGGACGGTAAGAATGATAAAAAAAAAAATGACTACTGGGGATTGAGATGGAGATGCCTCCAGCATTGAAGCTGGAGGCATTCGTATAATTTCACTTGCGATCTGTTTCTGAGGGCATCATTAAGTACGGCATGAGAGCTGTGTGTGTGTGTGTGTGTGTGTGTGTGTGTGTGTGTGTGTGTGTGCGCCTCCGCGCGCGTAAGCACGTGCGTGCATGCGTGTTTTTGTGTGTTGAGTACTTGTGTGAATGCGTGCGTGAAAAGTATGTTACGTTGTGTGGAATGTGTTATGCTGTGTAGTTAATGTATCATCACATGTACTGATGAATTTTGTAAGCTGATACAATAAGTCTGCTGCGTTAAGATCTCTATGATTTTTACTTTTAAAACGAATAATAAAAAGAAAAAGAACGAAACAAGAAACACAGATATTATCCAAAACTCTCTTTATAAGAGAAGTTTTTGCTTAGTTTTAAAACATTGCAAACTCTGTGTAACCCTTATCAACAATACATAGGCACACGCAATTCACGTGTACGGTCCACCTCTTGTGCTCTTACATAATAAATGAGATTTTTGGCTTGTTCCTGTGTGTTAAAAGTTTCATTGTTTCAATATTAAAAGCAGCATCAATAAGCAATTATAGTCTACGTACTGATTGTTATGTTCTTTTAACTCTGGCTAAGACATCCATGTGAAGTTTATCTTTAACAGTAGATTCCATTAACATTCACAGGGTCTCTGTCTCCTTTCCCTCAACGACCGGTCATCCGCCTGTGTCCTTTGAAGACTTCATGGTGCAATTTAGCATATTCATGATGCTTTGGTATCCAATGGGGTAGAGTGTTAGGTGAAGGAGAGCCAGAGGAAGGGAATGCAGAGAGGGGAGGGGTGATAAGACGCCAAAAGGGAAATGGTTACATACTCAAAGGGAGAGAGAGAGAGAGAGAGAGAGAGAGAGAGAGAGAGAGAGAGAGAGAGAGAGAGAGAGAGAGAGAGAGAGAGAGAGAGAGAGAGAGAATGCACCAGGTAAAACCACTAATTAATGTTGATATAAACATGAACAACAACAAAAAAGAATGATAAATGAGCAGTTTAATAATTAATGTTATCTATATGCAAAAAGCTTTCCAAAAAAGTGTGTGTGTGTATGCGTGTGTGTGTGCATAACAACATTGCATTTTTCCCTACAAATGCAAAATTCATTAAGGAAAAACATCGTAATACGAAAGGACGAATACAACAAATTATTTGCTTAGTTCTGGTAAACGGCCTATGCCACACGTAAAACTTAGTCTCCTTGTGTGTGTGTGTGTGTGTGTGTGTGTGTGTGTGTGTGTGCGTGTGTGTGTGTGTGGTGTGTGTGTGTGTGTGTGTGGTGTGTGTGTGTGTGTGTGTGTGTGTGTGTGTGTGTGTGTGTAGAGAGAGAGAGAGAGAGAGAGAGAGAGAGAGAGAGAGAGAGAGAGAGAGAGAGAGAGAGAGAGAGAGAGGAGGGGTTCGTTATACGGGTATTCGTTGAAGGAGTAAGTTTTATGACACTAATTATCTCGCATCATTGTGACATGCCTGTAATTTGGGAAAACCTGAATTCATTATTTCTGAGATTAAGATACCTCTTGTTTAAGTTTTCATCTATGTAAATGCTTTCCATTACTATCTACTGATAAAGAAAGCATTTCATGCCGTAAATAACGGTTTGTTGACATACTATTTTTGCCTTCATTCATTCATTTATAAATATTATTTTTGGAGTTAAAGTTGAATCCAAGGAAAATAGTGTTTTATCTGGTGATGACAAGTTTGTCATTAGCGTACATTTCTGAGCTGCCATTACAGAAATCTAAATCATGACAGGTCATGGTATAGACACTTGTTGAACTCCTTTGATATGCTTGAACTTAGAGTAACTAGTCTTATAACAAACAGACTGCCGTCATTTACTTAAATAGCTGAAAAACAGCTCTGGTGGCTCATATTTGACAATATTTTTTTAGCTTTCAACTGGTATCTGGTGGCCTAGTGCAGTGATGGTCAGCCTCGATACGTGGTGCTCCCCAGGCTGCATGAATGTTTTTCAAAAGATACTTGGAATTAATAGGGTACTTGACATGGCCAGTGTGTATAATGGCACCTAGAAGGAAAAGATGTTTTAATAAGAATATGGTGTCATGTAACATGTGCACAACGTGGGCAATCTATTTAAGAGTGCACAGTAAGAAAATATGTTTTAGAAAGAGAATTTGGTGTCATGTAAGAAATTTATTGAAATTGATATTGGAGTATTACAAAATAATGTATTATATTAGTATATTGCATTCAGTTGCAACTCGCGCCACACGGGTTTACGACTTAGTAGTTATTTTATATGTTTAAAATAGTCACCTAATATTTTTATTCATATATTTTCAATCTCGAAAATGGAGAAAAGCGTGATTTTTTTTATTTTTTTTTTTATAAATCGTCCTAGGCGCAAGGGTGTATGAGTTTTCAAGATTCCCGGTTAATCTTTGGGCTCCAGTTAGTCTTTGGGCATCGGGTGAGTGGCCCACGGGATGTTGTACGGGATGAATGGTACCACCCTTTTTCGAATTCGGCTTGAGTCTCTACATATGTTAGATATGGAAACACGCACTTTAGAGCGGTAACTGAAGGCTGTTGAGTTGTCTCAGTTGCACCTTGGCCAAGCTCAGGAGAAAATGAAAACCTATTTTGATCGAAAGGTCAAGTAGAGGAGCTTTGTTCCTGTTGAAGGGCAGCATGTAACAGTGGTCCCTATGTAGTAGTAAAGAAGGGAGGTGATTTAGATTGTCATTGTCACTCCTGACAGGCGGAAGCGACCTCAGCTCTGCCACATATACATAGTTAAACCTTATTTTAGAAAGAGCGTCCCTTCGACCTCTTCTACTTTAGCTGCAGAATAGGTATATTTAAATTTGTTTTTATGGGAGTGAGGGAGAAAAGCCGGATAGCCCGTGTCCAGAGCCGATTATGGCCGCCGAGCTGTAGGAACAGAATAGTTTCCAGCTGCTTCAGGATAAGCTGTACTACTTAGAACTAGGATCCCAGGATGAGATGTAAGGCAGACTGGAGAAGTATCCCTTTGTCTTTAGTAGTGTCCTAGGAAAGACCACCTTGATCAAGCATGATATCTATGTGGAGGACGCCTCCCCAGTCAAGCTGCCTCCGTACAGGATGAATCCCTTCAAGCAGCAGTTGCTGGAGGAGAAGGTGCAATACATGCTGGAGCATGGCCTGATTAAGCGTACATATAGTGTATGGAGTTCTCCTGTCACCCTTCAGTCTAAGCCTGATGGGAGGGTGCGATTTTGCATTGATTTCAGAAAAGTGAACTCCCGATCAAGACACCTATCCCATACCCCGGGTAGATGATTCTCAAGATTAATTTAGTAGTCAAGTCCCCTTGACCGAGCGGGCCAAATAAATTGCTAGTTTTGTAGCAAACAGGGCAGTATATCAGAGTTAAATTATCCCCTATGCCCTTCAGATTTCCCCGGCCACATTCCAGTGTTTGATGGTTTGTGTGGTTGAAAGAATTGTGTATTTTACATTGATGATGTGGTCATTTATGATACTACCTGGCAGGAGCACCTGAGAATGAGGAGGCCTGGTTCCATCGGCTGCAGGAAGCAGTTCTGTTGGTTAATATGAACAAGTGCGAATTTGTTAAGGCCTGCATCCAGTATTTGGGATATGTGGTGGGGAATGCTTACGTTACCCTGCCCAAGGGTAAGGTGAAGGCGATTATACGGTACTATATTATACGGTACTGTATTATACGGCTACTACCGCCGGTTCAAGCAGGAATATTGTACTCGTACACTGCTGACGCCTCTGACCGACCTTCTGCAGAAGGGGGCCCTGTTGGAATTGGTCGAATGAATGTAAAGCCTTATTTTCAAGGGTTAAGGCCGTGATATGTAGGCTGCCTGTGATCAGGGAACCAGGCTTCAAAAAATCCTTCGCTACTAAACCTCATCTTTTCCTCACTGAAACACAGGTGTTTCAGTGAGGAAAAGATGAGGTTTACTAGAGGAGAGGTGGCGTTCTACAGATTGAAGATTAGATCTAAGGCTGCTAATGCTGCAGAAGTTAATGAAGAAAAAGTTGAGGGGGTGTGAAGGCACTTAGGGTCGATACCAGAAGAGCAGTCTGACCTGGGGACATTTGTGGTCCCTTTCCCGGATGGGGACTCAGAGGTTGGTGTAGAAGTCACTATAATAATTTTGAATTTGAGTGTGTAATTAGGTGCTTGTAATTTTTTTTTGTGAAAGAACAGAATTGTTTTTAGAGGGCAGGCTGTGACTGCTCCCTTTTCTTGTGAGACACAAAAGGGAAATGTTCTGTGAGGTCACAGCTGGGTTTAATGATAAGTTCAAAGCACCCTCTGATCCAGTGCCTTAGACAACACTGGGAGTAATTATCATTTCGGCAGGTGCCTACTACTTCCTCTCTTGAACACCTGGAGGCATGTGTAGTGGTGTAGGCGTGTGGACTGCACCAGCCGGTTCCACATGCAGCTTTACCGTGGGAGGAAGGAGCGGAGGTGACTCTTAGTCTAGCACAGCTAGAGTGAGGTGTTGGGCACTTTGGCCGGTGGTGCGAGTGTCGAGTGTCGTGTGTGGCGATGGGTGGGGGAGGCAGGCGTAGCGGCGCCAGGTGTGGCGTCTGCTGCCTGAGGACCTTATACATGACGCACAGGCCCACTACGTTCCGCCGCTGTTGTAGAGGTTGGAACCTCTGTTGTTGGTCCTGGTTCCTCAGGTGCACCATCCTTTGTACTCTGGCCTGGATCCTATCAAGCCTGTCAAGGTAAAAGGCTGGGGACCAGGTCAGGGCGCGTATTCCATCACGGATCTGACCTGGGCCCTTTTGAGGGACGCTATCCCCCGACCGCCGAAAATCTTCCCTGCACGTCGGACACTGCTCAGCTTCCACGCTGCATCCCTGGCAGCCTTCCTTACATGGGTGGTAAAGGTTAGACCTGCGTCGACCTCCACCCCCAGGACGGAGATGGACTGCTGAAAAGGCAGCCTCCTGCCTTCAAGGAAGATGGCTGGGGGATGGGCGTCTTCTCGCCGTCTAGAGATGTGCAGGACTTGAGTCTTCTCAGGAGCGAGGGTAATTTACGGGCGCCTGCTCCAGGATGCGATGCTATGCAGGGCAACGGTGATTCTGTCCACCGTGTCCTGACGGTGGTTCCTGTCGCAGGTGAAGGTGAGGGTGCAGTCGTCTGCATAAGCCTGAGCCTCAGAGACCAGTTGCAGTATATCACTAAAGTATACACATCACAGCAGAGGCCCGAGGACACTGCCCTGAGGCACACTAGCGTTGACAGGGTGTTGGGAGGACGAGTGTATGTTGATTATTGTGTGAAGGGTTTGCAGCAGTCCACCAAACACGCCGAAGCTCCTCAGCTTGGCTGTCACTCCCTTGTGCCACACCCTGTTGAAGGCGACGACAAACACCTCTCTCTCACTGTCGATTGCGGTGCTCCACTCAATAGACCTTAGGAGTAGCAGCTCGGCGACCGAGTTACCCTGCCTGAACTCAAACTACCTTGAGTTGAGGAGGTGGTGGGCGTCGAGTAAGGCGGTGACTTTCTTCGTGATGAGAATCTCAATATCTTCCCCACCATGGACAGGAGGGAGATGGGCATGTAATTTTTTTTGGATCCGCCCTGCTACTCTTTTTATGTACAGCCACCACTCTGGCCTACTTCCATAGTGCTAGACAAGTCTGGAGGGCCAGGCATTCCCGGTAAAGCTGGGTGAGTGGAGTGGCGAGCTCGGCTGCACACCGCTTCAGTAGACAATGATATTATCAGGTCCCAAAGACTTTTTGATGTCAGGCTTGCAGAGCAGAGATATCACATCCTCCGTGGTAATGTGCAGGGCGTCCAGCTGTGCAGTGGTCAACACTGGGATCCTGGGTGGAGTGCTGGTTGGGTCTGGAACACTCATTTTGATGGAGAAGTGTGCCAATAGCAGCTCTACCTTGTCTCTCCCTCTTGTCATTACCTCACCGCTCGCTGTGGTGATTGGGGGAATGGTGCTCTCGGTGGCCAGAACATGCTGCTGCTTCACGGTGCTCCACCATTCCTTGTCAACACTCTGACCCGACAGCTTCGTGGTTAGTCAGTCGTCCACCTCCGGATGGTGTCTTTCTGTGTGTTGGCCATGTTACGGAAGGTGGTTATGTATGCATCGCGGTTGTCTTGGGTGTTGCTTCCCTGCTCTTCAGGTGTGCTGCCTCACAACAGTATCCGAACCAGGGCTGCTTCCTTGATCTTGACCTGTATATCTGGCAGGGCACATACTTGGACTGGGGGGACGGCAGGTGACTGATGAAGGCCTCCACCTGCTGGTTAATGGTATCGGTGAGACGGTCTCCCCAGTCTGTCTGGCTGAGCTCGACTATCCCAGTCAGCCCGCTGCCAAAAGCCAGTTGGTGCGTGATGTGCGCGCACCCCTATCCACCCTCGCCTTCACCGATGCGAGTATGCCCACATGTTCAGATGACCCAACGGTGCCGAGTGGGCGGCAGGTGGTGAATCACTTTGGCAAGTCGGTGATGACTGGATCGAGGGAAGAGCCATAAATGTGTGTCGAGAAGTCAACATGATTGGTGATCCCAAACTCTGTCAGCACGTCGTCGAATGTTCTCGCCACGAGTGTTGGTTGAGGTCACCATCGACGATGAGGTATTTGCCGGCTTGCTGGTATAGTAGGGCATCCAGGTTAGTATGGAGAAAGTGGAGGATTCACTCCACTGCCACTGAGGTCGGTAAAACACACACAAGAACACTGCTTCCCTGTTGTGTGTCCACACCTTGAAAAACATGAGCTCCAGGTGCTCTGGCATGTCGATTTCCACCACCTGCACAGAGAGACTGATCTTAAAGCACACGGCGACACCACCGAAGGTGCCTCGCATTCTGTCCCGTGGGTGCCATGAGGTGTAGCCCTGCAGCTGTCCAACGTTGGCGGGCACCGAGGAGTTAAGGAAGGTCTCCACTGTGGCTATGACGTCAGGGGTATGCGGCAGCTCGTGACTGTGTGTCAAGTCGCCGATGTTTGTCTGCATATCTCTAACCTTGGCTAAGATGGTGAGCTTGTACCGGCAATACCCCGGCATGGCTACAGTTGTTATAGTGACGGTGGGGCCAAGAGGGAGAAGTGGATTGTGGGCGGGCGGTGGATCGGCTCGCTGCGCAGGTCAAGTGGCTGTCATAGGTTTTAGTGACCAGCTAGTTTCAAATGACCAATTGCGCGCGCAGCCCTAATTTTCATTGCCAAGAACGTTTAGGCGTTGGCCGAGATCCTTTAACTATTATGCCACGTCACACAATTTCTCTTTAATATACCAATTGTTTTTTACTTTTTTAATTTTTTTTATTTAGCTTATCAAACCATTCACTACTACTGCGAATGGTTCGGGTTTTAAGAAAATAAGACGCTAATCTAACCTAACATTACCTGACCTAAGCTACATGGCATGCCTACTACTGCTGCTGCCAAATGATGTCGGCTGAAGACGTCTATGCGATGCTGTAGCTGGGAGTGAATGCGTCTAATGTCTGGCAGTCAAAATGTGACTGCAGCCGCACTTGGTCACTTGAAACTTGCTGGTCGCTTGAACCTACTACACGGGCGCTGGATTATTTACGTGACTCGATGTAGTAGGTTCAAGTGGTCTTAAAACCCGAACCATTCGCAGTAGTAGTGAATGGTTTGATAAGCAGTAGTATGCATCCCATGTAGGTTAGGTTAGGTATTGCTACACATCATTTATGTTAGGTTACGGTAATGCTAGGTCAGACTAGTGTCTTGTTATTTTAAAACCCGAACCATTCGTAGTACTGATTGGTTTGATAAGCTAAATATTTCATACCTAATAACAAATTCCTATAAAAGTAAAAAAAAAAAAAACGATATATTAAAGAGAAATTGTGTGATGTGGCATAGTAGCTAACAGATCTCGACCAACGCCTCAATGTTCTTCCGAGAATAAAATGAGTGTCCTTAAGAGAGGGTCCAGGGAGATCTGTGCGCTGTCGTAGCTGGGAGTAAATGAGCCATACGCCTGGCAATGAAAATAAGGTTGCGCGCGCACTTGGTCACTTGAAACTAGCTCGTCACTAAAACCTACGACACCGGCGGGATGGGTAGACACGTGCTGGTGGCCGGCGCAACATGATGGGAGAAAAGGCAGGCTGTGGATTGGGACGTGTCTCGGTGTGGAAGGCTGTGATTATTTGTGCTGTCCTCTCACGTTGTCTAAGCTGTTGTCTCCGGGCAGTGTGTTGAGGACTTCATTAGATTGGTTGGGAGGCGGTGAGTCAAGGGAAGGTGGAAAAGGAGGTGCTGTATGTGTTGTGGATGCGTCCGTGGTAGAGGTGATGGGACGCTTAATGGTCGTAGAAAGGACAGTTTAGGTGATGGGTCTGGTAGCGGTGGTGGTAGTGTCAGCGGAAATACGTTCAACAGTTGTGGTGGTAGAGGTGGAGGTAGTAGTGGTGGAGGTAGTGGTAGCAGGGCTAGCAGCCGCTCCTGGGAAGGTGAGGTTGATCTTACTCAGCACTTGGTGAGCTCTGGCCAGTTGGGCAGGAAGCGTTCCCTGGGTTTGGGGGATTAACCTGATTGGACACTCGTGAGGTCTGGAGCACATGTGGTTTACGAGAGGTCCACCAGCTCCGAGCTGCCTCGTTGCCGGTCACGTGTTGCTGCCACTTCTTGTCGATCCTCTCTGAGCGTGCAGTTCAGGCGATGGAGTTTGTGTCCAGTTCCTCCAGGCTTGATCTGATTGATGGCCACAATCCTGTCAAGAAAGTGGATGACGGGCACCAAGTTCTCCCCATTTTCAGCGATGTGGTGAGTGGAGGGCTCGAACAAGTTGATGATGGCCCTTTTACTCCTTAAATCCTTGCGGAGCGCCTTATTTATTATGAGTTCAGGCTTGTCAAGGAGTAAAAGGTCATTGCCCTTGGCGTCTTGGTCAGCGTGGTCGGGCTGCGTGGGTTGGTGATGTGCGCTGTTAGGTACACCGCGTGGTCATTATTCCTTGAGCCTCACGCAGGCTGCCTACCTCGCTACAGTCAAAAGTGGTGTTTTCTCTCTCTCTCTCTCTCTCTCTCTCTCTCTCTCTCTCTCTCTCTCTCTCTCTCTCTCTCTCTCTCTCTCTCTGTGTGTGTGTGTATGTGTGTGTGTGTGTGTGTGTGTGTGTGTGTGTGTGTGTGTGTGTGCGCGTAATTAAAACAAATGAAAATTGCAGCAAATTTTTACTCCAAATACATTCTTTACAATCACCAGCAACAACCCAACGCAATATTGATCCCCGTTTTATTAGACTGTATAATGGATACATTTGTCTGTGCTACACTAAATCGTGCATACCTTTTAATCAGACTCATCATAACATCATAAATTCACATTTTAGCTCACCATATCTCTCATAGACTTAAAAAAAAAAAAAAAAGTTCTCCCAATAAAAAAAAAACACCGAACTGAACTCAAAAAAATTAAATGCGAAAAAAAAGGAAGGAAGGGAAGTTAGTGAGACAACAACGATGTTCTGATATATGGGGTGATGAGGTGAAGTATGATATGAGTGAAACCTTTAGGGAAGAGCAGGTCACTGGCCAGACTTCCGAGCTAGACTGAAAGACTTCCGAGCTAGAAAAAATGTACATTTTATTTATTATTATTATTTATCATTTATTTCCTTATTGGATAAAATGACATGATATGTGACAAAGCCTAAGATATATGAAAAAAATTATGGAAAAAATATTATTTTATTAGTATTTTATAATGTTACATTATCAATAATCACAAAACTGCCACAGAACGAAGGATGAACTCGACTCTTTCAGAAACAACACTACAATCTACGGAAACAACGGGATCAGCACTGCAAGGAAATGGTGTTACAGTTTCTGCTTAAAAAACATGGATGAAGCACCTTGTAGTTTGATATGATTTTGCCTAGTGATTCTGTAATTAAACCCCACAAGTTTTAGCAATATTTTACTTAGATACATGAGACGTGACAGTAAACGATCCAACTCTCTGTATACTCATAATAAATAGGGTTACAATGTATCTATGTATCTATGATCGAAATTTTATATTCCTTCTCCTAAATAGAAGTTTTACTGTAAAGGAAACACACCGCCAGAGGGTAAGGTTTAATGAAACTATTTTCCTAAATGCATTGTTTACCTTACATTTCATAGATTTAAATCAAGTCTCGCCTCGCGAGAAAGGGACCGTACCACAAAATTTGGTGAGATTGGAAACTTCTCTCATGATTTATCGCTAATCACGTCTCAAGAATTCTCTCATTTATAAGAAAAATACTAAACATGCGTGTGTGTGTGTATGTGTGTGTGTGTGTGTGTGTGTGTGTGTGTGTGTGTGTGTGTATGTATGACAGTAACAGTGAGAGAGAGAGAGAGAGAGAGAGAGAGAGAGAGAGAGAGAGAGAGAGAGAGAGAGAGAGAGAGAGAGAGAGAGAGAGAGAGAGAAAGAGAGAGAGGGGTGGGGGGGTTGCAAACTTACATCTGTAGATTTATGGAGATAGACCAGACATACACACAGTTCGGCGGTTATAAAAAAAAATAAATAAATAAATGAATAAATAAATAAAAAATAAAAAAGCTTATAGGTATTGTTAAGGGAATTGTGATAGTACGGTGCAAAGAGATGGTTTTAATGCCATGTAATACATACAATAGTTTTCGCATTATTTGCACGGAGTGATGACAGGACGAAAATATTTCCAGTGCAACCAGAAAAGAAGCAAGTTCATTTCACGAAACTCATTTCACTCAAAGAACCAGATTTCTACCATAATATATGATTCGAGTTTATCATGGCCGCTAACAAAGACACGAAAAGTGATTTAAAAGCTGTAAAGATAATACGAGAGAAAGATATTAAGTGTGAGTATTCAAAACAGTTCGCTAATAAAAGGCAAAGAAAGAGAAACACACGTATTAATATATCAAAAGAAGCCATTAAGAAAAGTTTTTAAGAAGTTCAACAGCATAATCTTGTGGCAAATAGAAAATAATCCCTCAAAAGTATAAAGGAATAATTTGGAATAAATTAGATAAATTTATTATGGAATAAATAAAATAAATAAATAAATTATTTGGAATAAAAATTTGAAATATTTCTAATCTCAAAAAAGCCATGCCAGTAACCCATGCCAGTAGATGTCATTACAGTGAGAGATGCAGTAAAACAAAGTAGTCTGTGCCTTTAAAGATCGGAAAAGGACGGCTCCAGAAGAGGATACTTCGTTAATGAACCAATTTAGAGATACAGAATGTGAAACTCGAACAAGATTATCTGATATATTCCTAAGAATTGTGCGAATAATGCACTATAATTCTTGTGCTTAAGAAAAATATCACCCGGTCAGCTTGACTTGAAAACTTTCCAGAGTATCGCTAATACATTTGCTGAAAATTAGATGAAGACAACCTTAAAAACAAATGTAGTGAAATTCGGAAGAACCTGACTTGGGAAACGAAACTTAATAAATATTAATAAATGGATTTCTGTATTACAAAAGGACCTTTGACTCCACAGAGAGAAGTATCACTTAAACAAACTGTAACGACCGAGTCAAATTACTTTTTTTTTCTGCAAACAGCACAACAGTGCTTGGGTGACACAAGATACACAGACTTAGTATCAAGAAAAGAGTTAAGCAGCGGGTATGATGTCATCAGATCTGTTTATATCTTGAAAGTTCAAGGCTAAAAAGAAAGCAAAATAGGAAATTTAAAATCTAAGATGACACACACACACACACACACACACACACACACACACACAAACACACACACACACACACACACACACACACACACACACACACACACACACACACACACACACACACACACACACACACACACACACACACACACACACAAACAAACACAAACTCACTGTTCATCAGTAGTTCAGCAACAATAATTCCTTTAAAACCCCTTATATCAGTTAACCAGAGAGATCTCTCGCAATCTATTATTTATTTTTTTTCATCAGAAAAAAAATACTTATATCGTACATAAAGATACCAGATTTTAAGTAGATTCCAATAAAACACAATGTCAAATATTGCTGTTGAGATTCTGAAAGGCGTTGATGAATAATGTCTTATTGAACTGAAGATTAAATTTACTACATAGAAACGGAAACTCTACCAAGGGACACATCATTGTATTGTTAAGAAAATTAGGAAAATGTATCATATCCAGAAAATAAACAGACTGGAAAATAAATGAGAAGCTCAAACACGTATTAAACGAGCACTACGCACACACACACACACACACACACACACACACACACACACACACTGTTCATCAGTAGTTCAGCAGCAATAATTCCACTAAAGCGTATCCTCACTGACGGATTCCTTCCTCTGTCTCCCTCTCGATACACCTTAACAAACTGTAGGCGAGTCAGGATTACTCCTCCCCAGCCACTCAATTGAGGATAGCACGTTTAATTTTAAGTGATGGATACTAAATGAGAGGGAAGGCAAAATATCAAAGAAAACTGTTTTTATAGAAATGGTTTTAAAATGAGATTTAAAGAGAGAGAGAGAGAGAGAGAGAGAGAGAGAGAGAGAGAGAGAGAGAGAGAGAGAGAGAGAGAGAGAGAGAGAGAGAGAGAGCCGCCGTATCATTGTTGGTTGCTGTGCTACGGGCCCTGGGTGGTAGAGAAGTGTACGAAGCGTCGCCGAAGAAAATGTGCGAGATAACTTCATTGGCGATTGGAAGGATATTGTGTAAGACCCTGGGGCGAGGAGCAGGAGGAGGCGGGAGAGGAGAAAAAATGAAGAGGCAGGGAGGGCCACTGGGAGTTTGGGAATGAAACAATGGTGAGAATTAAAGTGATAATATTCGTCAGGGAGGCTGGAAGATAAAATACCTAGAATAAAACTGAAAGAAGAAAATCTGATAAGTGGAGAGAAAGTTGAGAAGACTCTAATTGGGAGGGAAAAGACAAGAAGAAAGTCGAAATAACGAAATAGGGGATAGAATAAGTAGAAAAAAAAAGAAAAAAAAAAAAATATATATATATATATATATATATATATATATATATATATATATATATATATATATATATATATATATATATATATATATATATATATATATATATAATTCCATTCAAGGAACATAAAATAAAGTAAAAAAAAAGATAAAAAAAGACTGGAAAACATGTATAAAATAAACAACAGGAAATCCAAGGTGAAAGAGAATAGACAGTAGAGAAGGAGCGAGGAGAAATGGCAGAGGGGGAACAAGCACTCGGAAGAGCTGTAAAGGGAGAAAAGAGAGGAAGACAAAAAGTGAAATGGATAGAAAAGATAGATGATGGAGACAAGTTAGGAGAAAAAAATAACACGGTGGATCTTAAACATAATTGCTGAAAGGAATGGTACAAAAGGAGGGACAGACCAACGTGAAAGAATGTAGTAAAAGGAAAGATAGGGAGAAAGTGTACAGTTGATTAAAGAGAAGAAAAAGAGAATGCAGGGAAGACGAAGAAAAGGAAGAAGGTACCGGAACGAGAAAGAATGGACATATATAAAGGATGTAATGGAGGTGAGGTGGTAGGGGAGGAAGACCGGAACGTTAAGGGAAGGAGGATATATATATATATATATATATATATATATATATATATATATATATATATATATATATATATATATATATATATATATATATATATATATATATATATATATATATGCCTGATAGTTAACGATGTAGAAGTGAAGAGGAAGGAAGGTAAAGGCTATATATGAGAGAGAGAGAGAGAGAGAGAGAGAGAGAGAGAGAGAGAGAGAGAGAGAGAGAGAGAGAGAGAGAGAGAGATTTCTGGCAAGATACTGATTTAGCAAAAATCAAAGAAGAGGAAACTAGAGAGGGATGAATACAAGAAAACAGACAACAGCAAACCTGTTAGAACTTACTAAGCTTCTGAAACTTTACTATAGTTGTACTGTCTACAGTGAGAGTAACATGACAACACAGACGAAAGAAAACTTTTCCTCACCGCTTCCTCATGTCAGGGTTGACAGGAAAAGAGAAAAAAGTTACATGCAGTATGGAAAAAAAAGTGGATGCAAATTTCATAGGAAAGATTGTTTTTTTTAAATATAGCCATTACTTCTTCTATCCAGTGTTAGACTACAAGCAGCCATCTATGAAAGTGTTAAGTATCAACTGTGAATGTAACCAAAAGCTTGCTTGCTGTGTTTGTAAAAGCCATAACTGTTGTGCCATCGACAACATTAGAAGGTAAGGAGTTCCAAACGCTAACGACTTATTAGAAGTGTTTCGTTTTATTTGACGTGAATCTTGTATCAGTTATCTTGCAGCTGTTATGAATTTTTGTTGTTCGATGGATCAGATGGATCCTTAGTAATGTTATCAGATCTCTCATTCTACTTAATTTTCAATATTTGTTAGAGCATCTCGTGTCCTTAGTTTTGAAGAAAGACATTTAGTGTGTTAAACCCTTATCTACGAGTATATGGAATATTTTTCAGCCGAGCTATCATCTCAATTATTCCACGCCGTTTCCCTTCTTGTACACACACACACACACACACACACACACACACACGTTAACTGCATCCCTCCCTCCTTCCTATGGTGGTTTAATTGGCTTTTTAGATCGCTTCATAATGGTGGGATTCCGAAACTCTCTTACTGACTACAAGAAGTTATTTGTCCTTCACTAAATACTTGAGATAATGAGTATTGCTTAGAAGTGATATACTTTGATGTGCTTCTGTGGCACAATAAGATAAATAAATAAATATATATATATATATATATATATATATATATATATATATATATATATATATATATATATATATATATATATATATATATATATATATATATATATATATATATATACGAGTATGTATATATATATATATATATATATATATATATATATATATATATATATATATATATATATATATATATAGAGAGAGAGAGAGAGAGAGAGAGAGAGAGAGAGAGAGAGAGAGAGAGAGAGAGAGAGAGAGAGAGAGAATGGGAATATGAGGCGAAGAGCAAACGAAAACGAAAAAAAAGAGAAAAATAGATTATATAATGGAAAGATATTAAAGATAAAATAAAAAAAAATTAAAAAAAGCGGATGAGGCGATGAGATGGGAAAAGTTTACCGTAAAAATAAATTTATACGTAAGTATTTTTTAATTAAGGATAGGAGGGGAAGGAAGAGGAGGAGGAGGAGGAGGATGAGGAGGAGGAGGAGGAGGAGGAGGAGGAGGAGGAGGAGGAGAGAAGAAAGTAGAAAAGAATACGACAAAGAAATGTAAAAAAAAAAAAAGCAGATAGCAGATGTATGAAAAAAAAAGTACAAAAGTAAATATTTGTGGAGAGAGAGAGAGAGAGGGGAAAGGAGGAAGGAGGAGGTGGATCATAAGGCAGCATATACAAGGGAAAAAGTGCCTCAGTATACAGGGATGTTTTGTCCTCTTTCCCTGTTGTATCATGAATGCTGGAGCAGGAAGACCGCTTGTCCCTCCAAGTTATAAGTGACCTTCACGTGTATCTCTTGCTGCCGTGTTTCATTGGTTACTCTTTTCTCTCATGATCTATGGAGTATGTGTATGGTGTGTTTTATGTTATATGTATATGAATTATGTGTATTTTCATGTATAATTATCACCCCATACTTTTATACGTGGAGTTTGTAAGTTGGTGTGATCGGTGTTTACTTCATGCCTCATTCGCATGTGGAATGTATGTGTGGAGGTGTTTTGTAGTCACTTTACACATTTTTTGTAGTAAATGGTGTGTGTGTGTGTGTGTGTTTGAGCTGCGGTGGAGGGAAGACTTATTTCGTTGCGCTCTGCGTCTCGGTTTTGAAACTGAGTGCTAACACATTTGTGGTGATGCTTCACTGCGAAGCTAGACTCACGCTACTTACGCCCTCGCAATGACTCTCGCTGACATCTAAAGCAGCAAAACTAGATAACCAGAACTGCGGTAAGTGTGGTGTGGAGAGTGACTCCCCGCCCCTACAATGTGAACAATGCAAATAATTCATTCTTGTTCCCTGTATGTTGTTGCCTCACTAAGCTGCAATCAAGCAATTCATCTCCAGAGTGCAATATATTTGTGAGAAATGTGTGGAGTTAAGTGTGGATAATTACGGTGAATTGGTTGGTTGGATCAAGAGCCTGGGGCCAAGTGAAAAAAAAGTGACGTCACCGAAGATAGCCAAACAGCTGCACCCAGTGGTCCAAACCAGCTGTTAGCAGTGAATGAAATCAGACAGAAAATTAATCATATTGCACCCACCGTTGAATATACTAATCCTAAAAAAAATTATTATATGCCGATGTTGTTCGTCATTCTATACCCTACACTGCAACACGTATTGGTGAAGCCTGAAGACCCGAGCCAACAACCTAGTAAAGATGCTATCTCCAAAGCCTTAAAAACCGTTCTGATCAAGCGGATGACTGCCAAAAGGCCTGGCCATTTCAAAATCGCCTTGCCCCACTAACAAACCAAATCTCACGCACTACATGCTCTTAAAGTTTCTCAAGATATTACTACGAGACACGAGGTATCAGAGGTAAGCAAAAATCCTACCAAAAATTACGATTTTTCAGTTCCCGGTGATATTAACGATGAAGATATCGTGCAATGTGTGATGAATATAAACCCCCTCGTCTCAGATCTGATCTCAGCTGGAGAAAAGTTCTAAGTAAAGTTTTCTAAAACATCTGGAAACGGTCTTAATTCATGTCACTCCACTTGTTCCTGATGTGATAATGCAGACATCAGCCCTTTACATGCACAATACGCGCTGTCAGACGAATGACAGGTATTGGGTTAATAGATGTAGTAGATGCCAACGCTTTGGACACGTCAAAGCACGCCAAAAGGAATCCACGACGATGAAGATAAAGACATTACCCGAAATGACAACGATACTGAAACACCACGGACCATTGATTCGATAACTTCAACAGAACAGAAAAGTTGCAATACACAACAATAGTGTTCGGTAACGTTGTTGGACTCGTAACACGACATGATAAGAAAAAAACTCACGATATTGAATGAAAAAGCTTCTAAAGGAAAGGCAATATTAATTGCATTGACGGAATCCCATCTTACTGAATCATTCAGATTCAGATTCATTCAGATTCAGATCATTCAGATTACTGAATCATTTTGATTCCGAAATTCAGCTAAATGGATATACAAGTTATCAGACCGACAGATCATCAGGTAGAAAGAAGCGCGTTGTAATAATCTATGTACAGAACACATATTCAACCTCTGTAGAAATACTGGCAACAGGCTCAAACACACACGCAGAGTACCATATGCTTTATATTAAGCAACTATCTCTCTAATACTTATAACCCTATACAGACCGCCGGAATGCCCGAACAACCTATTTATTTCACCGCTAGAAGAGATCAAGAACAAGCTGGGTGCAGTAAGCACATGTCTGCCGAATATTATTTCACTGGGGAATTTAATTTTCTGACAATAGACTAGAACTCAGATAGTGTCGTTGGTGGAAAAGCTGGAAATCTAGAACTCAGATAGTGTCGTTGGTGGAAGAGCTGGAAATCGACTGCAAGCTGAATCACTTATAGAGTTTGCTACAGAATTTTTATTACAACCATTCATAGTATTTTAGACCTTTTTTTTTTCACAAACCCTGAAAACATTGTGCAGGAATACGCTGCTAGTCTCTGGAAGGGATATGATCATAGCTTGATTACTCTTAAGACTTTGATAATGGGATGTCAGGTAAATTAATAATTTGTAAACATGCAAAGTGCTGGATTCAATACATATAATTTATTTAGTCCTGTAACCAACTGGCCTGCCATAAAAAAAAAAAAGAGCCAGCTATCTTGGTATTTAATGGATGATGCCCACCAACTTGTGGCACTCTATGAAATGCAAGTTTTTGTTTAGATATTTACATTTGCTCCGCTCCGAACAGACGTGTAAGTAACAAAAAATAATTAAATTCCTTGAGACCAGTAAATATTAATGAGAAAACGAGCTACAGTATGGAAGCTAAAAACTACGAAATCGGAGAGGATAATAAGCAGCTAACAAAAGAGGAGGAGGATGGACTAGGAGTTGAAGGATTTTGTACTTCGACAGCAAGAGTTGGCTGCGATGAAGGCAGTCAAAGCAATTAAAACTAACTCAAAGTATTTTTTGTACGTATTCAAAGAACAAGTCAAAACGGAAAAATTATGTTATAGATGGTATAAATGGTATAGATGAGATGGTACAGATGGTATAGATGACAACTTAAAGAGTAATCCAGTCAAATTGTGTGGGATCTTCAGTCAACAGTTTGCAAGAGTTTACAAAAATTATAGATAACCCAGAATAAGTTTTCATTAGTGGCGTGACGGAGCCCCAGTTACGTGAGTTGAAGTTTACGAAGGCTGACATCATAGGGCCAATTGAGACTAATCGACCCAGTGCAGCACCAGGATCTGATGAATTCCCTGCATTCCTTTTAAAAATACTGTGATAGAAAATTGTCCAAGCCATTGCAAATGTTATTTACTAGGTCCTTCCAAACGGGAATTACACCAGAAATTATGAAAAAAAGGCAAAATCACATTCATATACAAGAAGGGACGACGATCTGATCCATTGAACTACAGACCTGTTACCCTTACAGCTCTTATAATGAAAAGAGTGAAGAAAATAATTGCGGAGAATATAACTTCCTAATTGGGTACGAACAAGTTAATGAACATAATCAATCAATTAAATTAAACATATAAATCATCGACCTCATCTATATATACGGCTGGCGCAAAAAAAAATAAATAAAATAAAGAATAAATAATTAAATAAATAAATAAGATAAATAAAACAAATAAATAAATAAATAAATAAATAAATAAATAAAAAAATGAATAAAAAATTGCGAATGTTTTCCTTGCCCAGCCTATCACACACACACACACACACACACACACACACACACACACACACACACGTTTTAATAGCATGTTAGATGTGAGAATGGGATAAACACTTCCATTGCTACCTACCCCACAGTGTGCTTTTAGGAGATTACGGATTGCATGTATTATTTTCTGATGTGATGGTAAAAAAAAAAAATTTGTTCATGAAAAAAAATAATACATTTGAAAAGCTTCATGAACTACGTGACTAGTGCCTTAGTACGTTAATGAAACAAAATACTAGTGATAGTGAATAATGTTTAAAATTGAATGTTCTGCTTTAGGGATGAACGCTATCCGTCTGCATAGCTTGTGCCACAATTATCGGCCTCCGAATTTACCATCCTCTGTCTTCAATATAAGCAATATACTCGCAATTTAAAACACACAGCCTCATAAGTATCATAAGTCATGCTGCTTTTTATACTTACATTGCTTTCCTCTGTATTCCTAATATGATCATTTATTATGTGTGAGGCATTTGAGTTAGTTTGGCAAACGGTAATGGAAACTAAGGAAGGCTAAATACGAAGCTTAGGTCATTAATTTTCCATTTTCATTCAATTAAATATTTCCGGAATTATAGTTATATTCAACAGGCTGCAGGTGGAAATTAGATTCAAGATTGAATGCCCTTTCTAGCCGTTCCGTGAGTGACTCAAAGCCCTAATAGTGGTGCGTTATAGTCAAAGGTCATCATATACTTAAATCACATTGTCATCCATGGCAGGGGACATGAAGGTAGTAAATCATAATGAGTCGGCGATGATCACAAGAGAAAGTGCTCCGGTGGCATGTCTGTACAGCCAGCGTGTGTTATTAATGTGATAATTAATCACATGAATACTACATTACGTTGACACTGTCTGCCGTTTGTATAGCAATACTGTTGGGGACAATTGAGGCAGGTATTTTAGTTATCGACTGGGCCTCTCGAACTCGTTATGTCTGCCTATTAACCAACCATTCGGCAAGAATGGGGGTGGGGATGGGAATGGGGGAGTCGCTGTCATGTTTCTACGTCTGGCTCAAGGTAATGGCGGTGGCGCCATTACCTTGAGCCCTAAATCATTAGCATGAACTGCTAGTGAGTTAGGGGAAACTGATGCTTCGATACAGTTTCTGTTTACTAGTCGATGCCAGAATCTGAGTGTCGATGAAATATAATTAATCAATTCAAAATTGTTTGCTATCATGCCCCTTCTGCCTTTCTGTAGTCATTAGGACAACACTTCTCTCTCTCTCTCTCTCTCTCTCTCTCTTGCCAGAAAACACGGGGCCCAAAGGTTCATGAATCGGAGCGTGTCACGTATCTCGGGTACAGGCTTACCATCTCCTACATGCCTACCAACACTCTCTAAGTGACAGTAAATACTGAAAGGGTTCCTTTTTTTTTCTATCGATAATGAAGATGTGATTATTTACACCAAAACTTTTTGTCAAATGTGACTCGGCAAGATTCAATTAGTGTTATAAATGCTTTCTCGCATGTCAACTCGCTACGGAAAAGTGTGTGCGTGTGTCCAATAACTGAACTAGTATAAGAACTAATATCTAAACATATGTCGTTTTTCCTCTGATGTATTCCTTTGTTTAGATTAATGTTAATTGTATCATCTCAGCACATTACAAACAACACCTGTTGGCTACAAAGCAACATCTGGTGAGTGAAAAATGTCATTCAGTACTTATTCTATAGTTTGCAGGAACTGATCTTTTCAGATAGTGGAGCAGATGCAACACCAATATTTAATCCACAAGTGAGCACCGCACTTGCCGGCATACTGATCAGTGGTCTAAATACTGCAAGACACTGATTGAATCGTGCCATCTTTATCACATCGTTCTCTTCCCCCAGGTGATAGAAAACAGGATGATAATATATGAATAAATGTTGATATGTCGTCGTTCCATTACATATTTGTAATTAAAAGATTGAAATTACAGGTCAAAAATGGCTTTCTGTGAAAAGCTGTGAAAAGTAATAAGCCACACACACACACACACACACACACACACACATACACACACACACACATACACACTAAACTATGTCAAATGTTAATATTCTGAATGGGGTTTGCGCAAAACGCAATAATAACTGACAGAACAAAGAATAAAGGCAACACGTTCCAGGTTATCAGTATGGAATGATTGGAATGATGGCGTATTGCCTTGTGTTGTAAATTGTATTCAAACACCACACGAAAATGCCATCTACAAAGATCGTTCCCACTGTAATATATTCCTTTAAGAAGAAAATCATACACTATCCAACGCAATTGAAAATATCCCCTCTCTCATATTGATTGACGCTTCCTATCTTTACTTTCCACAGGACACATCACGGGAACAGAATGGAGTCAACAATTAACGATAAGTAATAGAAAAGTATTAATATTGGCAGAATATCGTCCCTTTTCCCTTTCTCCCCCTCTTCCCGCTCTTTAATATTCACACAACACTAATTACCTAGACCCACATATTTCAATCCTTCCCATTTCATATTTTTGTTCCAATCTACCCCATTTCCAGTTCCTGACCTTCTGCCTTTCCTCCTGTCTTTCTTTTCCTTGCTTCAACAGGCAACACCAAATTCCAAGGATCAGGCAGTAGAGACCTGTCACTACGATTAAGATACTTCCAGGAACGTACTCACAGTCAAAATACTATCGCTACCAGGGGAGGTAAAGTTTCATAAAATTAAGAACGAACAAATCCTGTTTTCTCGGTTGGGTTGTTAAGCATCACTGTGTGAGTTGCCAAATCGAGAGCCTGTTAAATTATAAAGCAATAGTTTCTTGGTATCTTTGAAGTCTAAGTAGTTTCTAATGTAAACAAAACTGGAAAGTCATGGCCAGTTTTTGAGGCCTCTGCCCCTTATAGTAGTAAACTGGTACATCTCGTAACGTATTTTCTGAGATGAAGTCTTCCTTGTTTTATAATTGTTGAGGTCTTTTAATAAATTCCCACTCATTTGTATCGCTTTTTGAATTGATATATTTGTTTAAGTCTCTAAAACAATTTATAATTAACATAAACATGCCAAGGAACAAGAAAACACAATATCTGGCCTGCAAGAGGATGGCTGAAATATATATTTTTTTTATATTATTAGATTCTAAGCCGCAACTAGGAGTCCTTAGGATACCTAAATCACAAGCTGAACTATCAATAATCTGGGTTGCAGTAATTATTTCAGATAGTGAATGAAGCTTTACTACTAATTGTTTGCACTCAACACTATCGCGTCCATCAATCAACAAGTAGCTAGCTGGCAGCTTAAAAGCAGACTTGTGTGACACCATCATGAAAGTTAATGCCCCTTTTGCCACTGGTCATTGTGCTCGATAAATCCGTGATATTTATCATTATCCCACTCACCACGATTATCAATGAAAAAAAAAGTCATGCCTGAGGAAAACTGAAGTTGTTGCTACTTGAGTGCACTGAATAATGTCTCACTAAATGCTAGTTTGGCTCTACAATGTTGTACCATTTTCTTAGTGTTTGTGTGTGCAGCAGACAAGTGTCAAAGGTTTTCTATTATAAGCACTTGGGGAGTAAAAGTTCAAAGTGAAAGCAAAACGTTCTAGAACATGATTAAACTGTGAGCAGCCAGTGTCTTACCACATTTCTTAGCAACCTGTCTTATCACAAAGTCCGTCACTCAACCAGCACATGATTCTAAAACGGACAAAGCACTTTCACTCGAGTTTTTTTTTTTTTTCTCTCTCTCTTTCTCTCATTTACGTACACATTTATTATAGAACACAAACTGGCATTTTCTTTTTTAAACGTAATGTTTTTCGTTACAAAACTTTGACTCGTTTTGTAGAATTCAATAGTTGTGTCTGTTTCTTCCAGTTTCCTCTTCAACAGACTTTTGCTTTGAGAGTCTCTTGAATCCGTTTGTGGATGATTTTCAAGTGTAGTGAAATAAAAACTGCAACTTCTTGAGGAACTGTGTCACAAACAGGGTGAAGTTTGAGGAGGCTTCCTTTCAATTTGATTTTTTTTTTCTGCAGATAAGCAGGGAAACCCACACCTTTGACATGGAAGATGAATGTGAATTCCTAAGCACTGCACACCTGCAAAATTGAAAGACCCAATCGTAATGAGATCATCATGATGTAAAACCACTTTATTTTCCCTAAGGAAAGTGTGGATTAGGAAAAAAAAAATTCACCTTAAGAAAGTAATTAATGAAGAAAAAAAAGTTTGCATCCATCAGCTGGATTGCCCTTACTCCTTGAAGTAACAAACTGCATCCAAGGGTGTTAATCACTTATATTCAGCTATCGCTGCCTCTGCTCCACAGCATTGCCGACTCGTAGCTGGCTGGCTCCAGTCCATTGCGCCTCGCGGCCACCCTCCCTTTCATACTCCAGACCTCCAAGGTACATATTAGGAGCGCAGCGTGATGCTGTCTTCAGCGCCTCAAGGTACACACCAGCGACATACCCTGTTATCTATAATACCTTCAGGAAAAAAAACCCAAGAACACAAAATGGTATTGTCTATAAGACCTTAAAGGAACACACCAGGATCACAATTTGTTACTTGTAGTACCTTCAAGGAAACGCAATTTCATGTTACTAATAACAACTTCATGGCAAAAGACGCACCAGGAACGCAGTGTAGTATTTCATATTTTTTATTCCTTCAAGGGACACAAAAAATCATTAGAAAATGGATGGCAAAGCTTTTGAGTACTGGAAACGATAACCAAAGTGTTCCACACCCATTAAACTTTGCTTTTAGTATAATATTCACACATCACATTTTCTAATTACATATGTGCATGACTCGAAAAGAGTAATAAATGAGATCATGAGACTCGTGTTTTTAATCCCGCAAGAATATCCCCAAAAAGGAGCGAATTCACTCTGTAATTTATGCTTGACGTTATATTGTTGCAGTGAGCACCCTCAGCTTGACCAACAACACTCGATCAGTTCATCGCCAAAAATGTGTTCAGACAATCGCGATTCGCATGATCCTTTGTTAACACGTGTGGTTTCATGTCCGTGCAAACATGTTGAATGATAGGTTGATAAGATGGAACATAAAAAGTACCATAAAATTGAAACTGTTCCTGCTTATTTCATAAAAGCTGAAACCATAACCTTAACCTCCCACCATTCCCGCCACCCCCACCCCAACACACATACACAATATATATATATATATATATATATATATATATATATATATATATATATATATATATATATATATATATATATATATATATATATATATATATATGGTGGTTACTTTCCCTCCGCTCCCCTTAGAGCGGCAGTCTTCCCTAAACCAGTTAGGAATATTGAGTGGCGGCCACAGAGTTGTAGCTTATTTTTCTTTCCTTCATTTTAATGTTTCTATTTTCATGACAAATAGATATGTTGTATTGTAAATCAAATGTGTCGCACTTACGAAATACGAATGAAAGATATGTCGCGTGCTGTGGAAGATCCAGCCGGCTGGTTCTTCATGACAATGACTAGCTATGATTAACTGTTTAAGCTATTATGGCTTCTCTTTTGTCTGTAAATACTGACACTATATTCCCATCTTCCAAAGACTGAGATTATTTTCTGGAGTAGGAAACTTCTATCCTCCTAAGAAAGAGATTCCTGTTATCCCTAGATATTTCCTGGTATAGGCAATTCCTCTTTTCTACAGAAAACAAAAATAACAAAATCCAATAAATGACGTCCACAGGAAGGGGTGGGGCTGAGTGGTTTCATAGTTATTCACTTCTGTGTGTGTGTGTGTGTGTGTGTGTGTGTGTGTGTGTGTGTGTATATATATATATATATATATATATATATATATATATATATATATATATATATATATATATATATATATATATATATATATATATATATATATATATATATATATATATATATATATATATATATATATATATATATATATATATATATATATATATATATATATATATATATATATATATATATATATATATATATATATATTTTTTTTTTTTTTTTTTTTTTTTTTTTTTTTTTTTTTTCTCACGTAAGAGGGACACCAGCCAAGGATGACAAAAATCCAAAAAAATAGATAAATAAGTAAATAAATGCCCACTGAGATGCCGGTCTCCGAACAGGGTTCAAAGCGTCAGTCGAAAATTGAAGGGTAAGTGTATTGAAACTTCCCTCTTCAAGGAATTCAAGTCATAAGAAGGTGAAAATACAGAAGCAGGCAGGAAGTTCCAGAGTTTACCAGAGAAAGGGTTGAATGACTGGGAATACTGGTTAACTCTTGCATTACAGTGGTAGACAGAATAGGGGTGAGAGAAAGAAGAAAATCTTGTGCAGCGAGGCCGCGGGAAGGGGAGACACGCAGTTAGCAAGATCAGAAGAGCAGTTAGCATGAAAATAGTGGTAGAAGATAACAAGAGATGCAACACTGCGGCGATGAGAAAGAGTCTAAAGACAGTCATTTAGAGGAGACGAAAAGCTTATGAGATGAAAAGCTTTTGATTCTACCCTGTCTAGAAGAACGGTATGAGTGGAAGCCCCTCTATATATGTGAAGCATACTCCATACATAGACGGATAGACGGATAAGGCCCTTTTAAAAGTTAGCAGCTGAAAAAGTGAGAAAAACTGGCGGAGACGTCTCAAAACGCCTAGCTTCATAAAAGCTGTTTTAGCTAGAGATGAGATGTGGAGTTTCCAGTTTAGATTATAAGTAAAGGACAGACCGAGGTTGTTCAGTGTAGAAGAGAGGGGGACAGTTGGGTGTCATTGAAGAAGAGGGGATACTTGTCTGGAAGGTTGTGTCGAGTTGATAGATGGAGGAATTTAATTTTTTGAGGCATTGAACAATACTAAATTTGCTCCGCCCCAATGAAAAATTTTAGATAGATCAGAAGTCAAGTATTCTGTGGCTTCCCTGCGTGAACTGTTTTATTCCTGAAGGGTTGGACGTCTACGAGAAATCGTGGAAAAGTGGAGGGTGGTATCATCAGCGTATGAGTGGATAGGACAAGAAGTTTGGTTTAGATCATTGATGAATAATAGGAAGAGACTGGGTGACAGGACAGAACCCTGAGGAACACTATTGTTAATACATTTAGGAGAAGAACAGTGACCGTCTACCACAACAGCAATAGAGCGGTCAAACAGGAAACCTGAGATGAAGTTACAAAGAGTGATGGAAGTCAAAAGTGATCGGAAATTAAAACTTTGTGCCATATCAAAAAGCTTTTCATATGTCTAAGGCAACAGCAAAAGTTTCATCAAAATCTATAAAAGAGATTCAGTAAGGAAAGCCAGAAGATCAGCAGTAGAGTGGCCTTAACGGAACATACTGGCGATCAGATAGAAAGCTGTGAAGTGATAGATGTTTAAGAATCTTCCTGTTGAGGATAGATTAAAAAACTTTAGATAGCCAGGAAATTAAAGCAATAGGATGGTAGCTTGAGGAATTATAATGGTCACCCTTTTTAGGTAGGCTGAATGTAGGCAAACTTCTAGGAATAAGGGAATGTAGATGTTGACAGACAGAGTTGAAAGAGGCAAGGTGCAAGCACTGAGGCGTAGTTTCGGAGAACAATAGGAGGGACCCCATCAGGTCCATTAGCGTTCCGTGGGTTTAAACCAGCGAGCGAGGGCATGGAAAACATCATTGCGAAGTATTTTAACGGGTAGCATGAAGTAGTCAGAGGGTGTAGGAGAGGAAGGAACAAGCCCTGAATCATCCAAAGCAGAGTTATAGCACAAGATTAAGCGAATAGTTCAGCTTTAAAGATAGATATGATAGCAGTGGTGCCATCTAGTTGAAATAAAGGAGGGAAAGAAAATGAATGAAAGTTATCGGAGATGCTTTTGGCTAGGTGCCAGAAGTCACGAGAGGATTTTGACATTTTCTATTAATGAAGGAGTTTTTGGCTAATTAGAGAACAAACTTGGCATGGTTCTGGGCAGAAATATAAAGTGCATGAGATTCTGGTGATGGAAGGCGAAAGTACCTCTATATCTGGGCCACCTCTATATCATGTATAGCACTAGAACAGGCTGTGTTAAACCAAGGTTTGGAAGGTTTAGGTCGAGAATAAGAGTGAGGAATGTACGCCTCCATGCCTAACACTATCACCTCTGTTATGCGCTCGGCACACAAAGACGGGTCTCTGACACGGAAGCAGTAGTCATTCCAAGGAGAATCAACAAAATACCTCCTCAGGTCCTCCCGACTAGCAAAGGCAAAGCGCCAGAACCTTCTTCCCTTGGGGGGGAGGGATCCTGAGGAGGAATTGGAGCGATAGGACGAGATACAGATATGGGATTGTGATCGTAGGAGCCCAGCAGAGAAAACAGTGTAACAGCATAACCAGTAGGATTAGAGGTTAGGAAAAGGTCGAGAATGTTGAGCGTATCTCCAAGACGGTCAGGAATACGAGTAGAGTGTTACACCAATTGTTTTAGATCGTGGAGGATAGCAAAAATGAAGGCTAGTTCACCAGGATGGTCAGTGAAGGGAGAGAAAAGCCAAAGCTTGTGGTTAACACTCAATTCTCCAAGAATGGAGATCTCTGCAAAAGGGAAGAGAGTCGGAATGTGCTCCACTCTGGAAGTTAATTAGTTAAATAATTTCTTATAGTCAGTGGAATTTAGTTTAAAAGTGACTCTGTAGTCATAGCCAGATTGGGGAAACTCGGGATATTCAAGAACGTGGGCATGAAAACAGGTTAAGTCGTTGCGCACATAGACGCAACATCCAGCTTTGTATTGAAAATGAGAATACAGAAAGTAGGAGGGAACAGAAAAGGGGCTACTGTTAATTGTCTCAGACACCAGTGTTTCACTGAGGAAAAGATGAGGTTTATTAAAGGAAAGGTGGTGTTCTACAGATTGAAAATTAGATTTAAGACTGCGAATGTTGCAAAAGTTAATGAAGAAAAAGTTGCGGGGGTGTCAAGGCACTTATTGTCGATACCAAAAAAGCAGCCCGACCTGGGCACATTTGTGGTCCTCTCCCCAGATGGGGACTCCGAGACTGGTGTAGGAGTCGCCATGATAATTTTCAATTTCGAGTGAAGGCTATGTGTGTAATTAGGTGCCTGTAGTTTTGTGTGAAGGAAGAGAGTTGTCTTTAGAGTGTAGGCTGTGACTGCCCCTTTGTGTTGTGAAATACAAAGGCAAACGTTCAGTGATACCACAGCTAAGTTTAAGGATAAGTTCAAAGCACCCCCTGATGCAGTGCTTTAGACCTCACTGGGAGTAATTATCGTTTCGGCAGATATAGCCCTCCTGGAATATATATATATATATATATATATATATATATATATATATATATATATATATATATATATATATATATATATATATATATATATATATATATATATATATATATATATATATATATATATATATATATATATATATATATATATATATATATATATATATATATATATATATATATATATATATCCTATCTTTCATTAACTTTCTGATAGAGAGGCACACCACTTGTGACAAGGTTGAAGTCATTTCTTAACTCCTTGAAGCTGCCGTAAGAAAATTACCTTCATCACCAGGAACGAGGCTAAACTGTCAGTTTACTATTACCAAACTCTTATGATAAACAAGTTTTACTGACTGGCTTGGCACAAAGGGAAGGTCGAGACTGAGAGAAAAGACATCAGGAGGCTCTTCGTCATCTGCTCATGATGGGGTTTGAACCTCACACTTCACATCAGCAGCTGGATATTTCAACCACAACTATCAACGTTTTACGAATATTCATAATTCGCCCTGTTTCACTCGTTCATTCTGGACGTAAATTTTATTTTACCTTCTTTTAGTTAATTTTTCTAGTCAATTTTCTAGTCAATTTACATTCACAGCTTACGTAATCATTCACATTACATATTCCATCTGCTCCTGAAATCCATTTGTCTTCCTCGTCTATCCTTAATATCCAATTCCTATTCATACGAAGCTAATTTCCAAAATTTTCACTAGCACAGAGGCACATACGAATATGTCTCTTTTCTTATACAAATAAACGATTCATCATACCAATATCCTTCGTACATGTTAAGGTACAAATTCCTGATTGTAAATGTAAACTTCCCTACGCGTGTGAGCATCCGTACGCACACTAATGGAAACCAGGAGGAGGTGCAGTGCCTCGGTGTGGAGTGCCTACCATGACTGAAGGCTTTCCTTGGACAGTTTATTGAGAAGGTTGGCTGTTATTTGTTTATTGTACTCGAGCTTCGGTGTTGAGGTAATCTTAAGACGTGAGAGAGAAACAGATAGATAGATAGACAGATAGAGAGAGATAGATAGATAGATAGATAGATAGATAGATAGATAGAGAGAGAGAGAGAGAGAGAGAGAGAGAGAGAGAGAGAGAGAGAGAGAGAGAGAGAGAGAGAGAGAGAGAGAGAGAGAGAGAGCCGGAAGGAGACAGGTTAAAGTCGAATATATTTCTTCTCAAAATATACCTTCAAACTTCTAGTCTACAGATTCGTAATGTTAAGAATTACCTGTTATCATCTGACTTGGTGTCATTTCTCTAGTACCCTCAGTGTAATCTAATTCCGTTACACTCACCGCAATACTGCAACCATTGGTCTATATATTAAGAATTACCTCACAGTTATACACTCTGTTATATTATATTTGACGAGTATATGATATAGTTTGCATTTTCAAGATCGAGAAGCTAAGCTAAATCACTCATGACTTCTTTTTCTCTCTTAGTCTTGCAAAATACATGAACAGTTTGAATGAAAGGATTAGAGAATGGAAGAAGAAGAAAAAATAGAAATATCTATGTAGAAAGTATCCATCTATCCTGAGCAAAACCCTCCGCAATGCGCTAAGCTTGCAGTGAGTCCAGTTTAGCGGATTTTCTACTAGCCCTACCGGATAAAAATGTCAATCTGACGAAAACAAAAAAATGGAATTCACGCAAATAATTAGCTGATTTTCAAGTCAAATCTGGGAGGAAATTTTTAGAGCTTCACATATATTCTGGTGGTTTTTTTCAGATCAATCTAGCGAATTTTAATATCTCTAGTTAGCATCACTGTAAGCTTTTCAGAATAAATTAGTTTAGTATTACTGGTGGTGTTAGTGAGTCCCATTCATTTAATCGCCAATCTGAGGAAGATAAGATCTGGGCCTTCACAGTTACTAGAATCTTTCCTTAAGAATACTTCCTTATTTTTTTTATTTTATTTTTTCTAGTTCCGAGTGGTATCTAAAAGTAAGAATGTTGCAGTATAATAATTTGATGAACCAATTAAAATATGCGTTAAAAGAAAAAATATCTGTGAAAAGATAAGTATCATTAGCTATTAGCCCCGAGAGATATTCATAGCTTGTCTCCCAAACCTTCACACGAGGTGGTTTAGAGAGAAAGAGAGAGAGAGAGAAAGAGAGAGAGAGAGAGAGAGAGAGAGAGAGAGAGAGAGAGAGAGAGAGAGAGAGAGAGAGAGAGAGAGAGAGAGAGAGAGAGATTCAAAGACGAGTGATGTGTGTCTTTCCTAAGTATCATTTCAAGTTTCTACCTTCTAAATTCAAAACAACCTTAAGTTAGATTGATCCTCCACTCTTGAGAATAACCTCCCTCATATTTCCAACTCAAACTGAAAATTTACTTAACACACTTATTCCCTAAACTTGACATATTTTCGCGTGAGGTATGAGATAACATTATAAAGCTACATGAAATTATGATAAAAACAAACATATGACATTTTGAAGCCACGGGAAGTCTGTTAAAAAGAAAAAGAAGAGTTGGGAGATAATATGATAATTTATTAAAAATATACATTAAATTTGTTTTAGTTTTTTTTTTTTTTATAAAATTAGTAAATCATCTAAAGATTACTTTTTCATCATCATCGACAATTTCATCCTTCGCTTCCTCCACTTATATAATTCTTTTTCACTTCGAGGTCAGCCTAGCATCTCCCTCACTCCCCCCTCCCCTCATCCGCCCCTTCTGTTCCATCTACTAGATGTATCATCCACCTGTTTCCCTCACACTTACACCTTAGTACCTCTTAGTACTTTCCTTTCACCTTTTTCTAACCTTCAACCTCCTCTGCCTCACAACCACTCATCAGCCATTCCAACCACTGCCACCTTCACTTTCAGACCACGGCCACTCTCGACCTCGTGACCTTCACTTCTGTTCATATTTGCAAACTATACATGTTGCTGAAAATCAATGTGGGTGCGTGAACAGACACTGATGATCCCAGAAAACTTTCCGTGTTTTCACAAAGTTAAAAATCATGCAGGCACACTTTAATCGCATTGTACACCGACTTCATGATCATTCATACTTTTCTTTTAGGAAATGGAAAGGCTTCTCTTTTCATCACAATCATGAACGCGTATTCAGGAAATACTACTTTAGTTAAGTATATATATATATATATATATATATATATATATATATATATATATATATATATATATATATATATATATATATATATATATATATATATATATATATATATATATATATATATATATATATATATATATATATATATATATATATACTATATACATATATAAGTATACATGTATAGTGTTGTGTGAATTGGAGGAGGTTCTTTCTCAAAGTCATGTTACAGTTTGGATCTGTTCCTCTTTTTCTGTTGTTTGATAGATAAACAATATGTTCCTTCGGTAATCAGAGGTTTTGTATCAATAAGATGTAAGAAAAGTTGTAATTACTTCTTTCTTTTACGAAATGAGGCCGTACATATAATACAAATATGAGGTGAAAGTGCAAGTTGGACGTGGGCACTCCTTGGACTGCCGCGCATGTGAGTCAATGCAGCAAACAGGTAACGAGTAACCGCACGCTACTGGTGCAACGATGCCATTCTGTTCCCTCGCTAGCAAGGCAAATTGGAAGGTACTGCTATTACGGTATCATGCTACCACAACAAGATTTTCCTTCTTCGGTCCAGTTGGGATGTATCGCCGACACAACATTTGTCCTGCCCAAATCCCCTACGACAACCAGGAGCCGCGGAGCGACTCTGCTCTCCTGGAATTGATCTGCTAACGATATAATGTAATCATAGACTGAGTGGAATTGTAATATTCAGGCTGACATAATTTGCACTACGATTCCATAGTGTTAGATCATACATGTTCATCCAGAAAGGAAAGTACAAGAAATAGAGAACAAAATTATGTTATAAAACCTTCCCCCAGATGTTTCGAATGTGCAGTGATGATAAGCATATTTGACAAATGTATAAAGTTAGAAAAGCCAAATATAATCTTCCATCTGTCAGTTAAGTGATCAGTATTTGGTAGTGTATCCTC
>NC_087164.1:7634922-7674922 GCF_035594125.1 Scylla paramamosain | reverse complement strand
TACTACTGACATTCTTCTAACTAAGCAAACTATTGGATCAGCATCCTACCTCTCTTTCACAGATGAGATCTCATTATCATGCTATCTTACACCATTTGCACGTAGTTTCCTTAATTAATTCTCACTCCTATCCTAACTTTCTACCTTTGTAGACTTCCCCAATTAAGTTCTGTTGTTCAAACATATCTCCACGCTCACATTCCTGAAGTCCGCTCTACATCCCCAACAACTCTACACTCCGCCAACACACAAATGTTAGAGATGCTGACGTCTATCTTCTCCATGTCATCCACAGTGTGGATGAGACACCTTGTGTCTCATCGACATTACTTGACTTCGTAATGCAATGCTGTAGTGGTAAGACACTCAGTCCACCGAGGGAAGCTTTGAGTAAGCTTCTCCAGGAATGTGAAGTTCATCTTACACTCTTGTGTTTTACGTGTTTCTAGGTAAGAAGTCACATCATACTCAGTTACTGTAAGAGAAAGTACATCAGGGCAACGCTTATATCGTGTTGTTAAGAGGCAGATTACAAAGCCCTCGAGCTCACTCTTGGGAAGGAATTTATCTTATATATATTGTACGTATAGGCTAACATTTTCGTGTATTTTTTTATTTTTTTATGGTATTAGTAAAGGAATGGGATGTACTCTTACAAGAAACAAACAGACACACATTAATATAACGTTAAGGAATGTAATTATAATGAAGAAATGCAATGGTTTTACATAGGAAAATGAAGAACACACACACACACACACACACACACACACACAGACACACACACACACTGTTCGCTAGCACTGCGGTATCGTTGTAGGCTCTTCCACTTGACGGGCCTGAGTTTGTGCACACAATGTTTCATTGATGAGCTAACGGTCACTGTCCTTTCTGAGCAAGAGGACTGGGTGTGTGCTATGCAACTTTACATTAATCGTGACCTCTAAACTCTCTCCGGGAGGATGCAGCTCTCTCGTCAGGGGTCTACCACATAAATTTAATCACACACACACACACACACACACACACACACACACACACACACACACACACACACACACACGTACATACATATAAATGTACATTACAGGAAAATATTAACAAAATAATATATTTCAAAGCATCTGTGAAAAGAAATCATCATATCAATAACAAAAATTTCAGGGTTTTTGGTCCGATTGTTCGTTCACATTATCGATACACAGTCTACTAAATTTCTTCTTCCTTAAACGGTTTGGTGATAGATGTATATCTAGAAAACTTTTGGACAATATACTGAAGCTATTCAGTTAACGAAGTTGGTCGCTTCTCTTCTTGTTGGTAAAGATGCGAAAAGTTGTTTTATGTGTAATTAGGAAGTACATTACAAGAAAAAAATATGAAATAAAATGAAATAAAATACTTCGTTCCATAAGATTAAGTAGAATTGTGCTAGGGGGCACAAGTTACTGAGTGATTGTCCAGGTGATAAGAAAACAGTAAAAACTTCGTAGAGCGGCTCCATTGTATTAAAAGAATCGATGATACAGAGCGTGACTAGCCCTGGGGCAGGCTGTGACTGACTAGGACAAGGGACGCGGGAGACACCATAAGTGATCCCGCCAAAACAAACGTGGGACGAGAAGCGTCTGGGAATAAATAAATAAATTATAAGTGAAAATAGTAATAATAATAACAATAATAATAATAATAACTTTAATAGTAATAAAAAAAAAACATATACATGCTATCACATAGCTCGGCCACACCTTAGCTGCGGCCTCGCAGAGAACAAAACATAAAAATATGGGTGGCGCAAGGCACTCTAGTTGACACACAGGTCACATCAATTGAAAAATAAATAAAGGTATATGTGTGTATATATATGCTTATCGGAGCAAGTCACGCAGCAGTCAAGTCACGCAGCAGTAACACAAATATAACGTTATAGTACATGTGTGCAACACGAAAAATTTACAGAAAGTATCCTTCCTGCAGAATATATATATATATATATATATATATATATATATATATATATATATATATATATATATATATATATATATATATATATATATATATATATATATATATATATATATATATATATATATATATATATATATATATATATATATATATATATATATATATATCCAGGACAGCACACACAAAAAATAAATAATAAACACGCCTGGTCTTACAGGAGGTAGGTAAAAAACAATCCCTCTCAAGTGGAAAAAACAAAATGTACAAAGCAATGGGATAGCAAAGAAAAAAAATTACATTACATCTGTGAAATGGGTTCCCTGCTACGGAGATTACAGGAGTGATTAGGAAGAACAGAAGTATGAGAAACAGGTGGAGACCGAGGCATTGGGGGAATCAAAAGAGAAGGGGATGGGGACCCGAGCCTTCTTCAACCTATCTACGTGAGTAAATTCTGAAATATTCTGAGCCGGATCAAAAATTTTAAATTTACTACCAGAAAGGCTCTCAGTAATAAGAAAAGGACGTGAAAAATTAGGTTATAATTTTGACTTGCGGTGAGGTGAGGCTTTAAAGACAGTGTCACCAACACCAAGGGACACAGGTATGGTTGTACTGTGCTGCCGACTAAACATCGCACGTGAAGTTTGAAGTCTGTCTCGCACAGACGCATGGATAGTCTTAAGAGTGTGGATATGAGAATGAGCATAATCATCGGCGGAATACACGGGCACACGAGGAACTACAAATATGTCATAAGGGAGACGTTTCTCTTCTCTAAACACAATATAGTAAGGAATCTTTCAGTAGACGAAATTACCATTAATAGAAGCAGTTACTTGCGGAAGCCAGTCCTCCCAAGACTCATGAAATTTGCCTGCAACATGCCGAAGAATCTCCGAAAGTTCTCTTTTACTCCGTTCCACAAGTCCATTAGAAGCTGGATGGTAGGCTGTTATAAAGCATTGTGAAATGTTGTAGTTAACAAATGGTGTGAAGCACCTCATTCTTAAACTCTGTCCCATCGTCAGAAAGAAAACTGAAGGTGTACTAAATGAACAAAGCATGGATAACAATTGGAGCAGATTTGTTAGGCAAACGTGCAAGAATGACAAAGCGACTGAAATTACTTTTACCATTGAGAAGGAGAAACAAAAGAGCATAATTAATACAAACAGTCAATAGGTAGCAATAGATGATGTCACGAAAATGACAAAGAGCCCATACAAGCGCCAAAGCCTAAAGATGAGTGATTGAGTATCAAGACTCCGTAGCATTCAGGTTACGGCTGGCATAAGCGATGACGTTAGGACGAAAACTCTCAGTCTGCTGCATCAGAACAGCACCAACCCCCAAAGCAATGGCATCGGTACAAAGCGTAAAAGGCAAACTGTAATCTGGAAAGGCAACGTCTGGAGCGTGAGTGAATGCGTGTTTGAGTGTATCAAAATTAGTTTGCTGGGCATCGTCCCATATTAAAGAGACATCATTTTTAAGAAGACGCGTGAGAGGCGACGCAATGGATACAAAGTCTTTGATGAACGCACGATAATATAATCCGCAAGCCCAAGGAAAGAGCACACATGATTTACAGAAAATACCCCTCCTGAAGAACAAAAATGTCTTGAACATCCCTATACTTGATGTCAGTAATGTGAATGCCATTTTGTCAACTACATGACCTAAGAACTCAATACGTGATCGAAGGAATTTACACTTAAGCAGGTTAAATTTAAGATCTGCTTCTGGGAACCTTTGCAAAACAAGTTCGAGTTTATCAAAGTGAAACTCAAGATCACGAGATACTAAGATCAAATCATCAAGGTATATAAACAATCCATTGCCAATAAGACCTTGAAAAACACTGTTAACAAGTCGCTGGCAAGTTAGAGCGAGTTACGTAAACTCATTGCGGCACGGACCTACTCATAATGACCTGATGGTATAGAAAAAGACAGTAATCTCACGGCTACTGGAGTCCAAAGGAATCTGCCAAAAACTTGATTTCAGGTCAAGAGTAGTGAACACAGTGTTACCTTTCCCGATGAACTGCAAAAGGTCAATTAAAACAGGAAGAGGATAATGGTCAGGGACAATCAACTCGAAAATCAACTACAGCACGATAAGAACCGTCTTTCTTTGGGAACAAGAACAGTGGTGAATTCCAAGGAAAATGTGATTCCTGAATGGTACCGTCTTTCAGCATTCCATAAGCTAAATCTTGAACAACAGCGCATTGACTGTGAGGCAAACGATAGAAACGCACTGAAGAAGGACGTTTATCAGGCTTCAACTGAATGTACTGCGCGATACGGTCAGTGACACCAAGTGGTTCGTAAGGCAAAGCAACAGCCGGTTTGTGTTTGATAAGCAAGTCGAGGAGACGAGACTTTGCTGTCCGAAAGTCTAACAGCTCAACATGAGCCAAAAGCTGAGGAACGAGATCAGCAGTGTCATTAGAAAAATCTACGTTAAAGGAAACAAAAGAAATAAGGTGTGGTGAGTCATGAAAGGACTTACTGTGGCAGACTTCAAAAGAACCAAGAAGTACACCGCTCTTGAGAGAAATCGGGGCACCGGTTAGGTTAATCATTTAGGCATCAGTTATATGACCATCACGGACACAAGAAAAAGTATTTTCAAGAGCCAATTTACGAACGCGGACAGAGTCTGGCAAAGATAAGATGCAGGAGTCAACAGTCGCATTTGCTACGCGAATCGAAAGGCGAACTACACTCATAGGGCCCACGCGTTGATCCACAACCACAACGATAGAACAAACATCCACAGTAGAGACTGAACGTTTCGACTCTGTAAAATCAGGCAATGGTGAACCGTGATCTGTGGAACGTGAACGCTGTGAGGTATGAACAGGAGATTTAAAGTCTAAGAGAGAAGCAGGAATGTCCATTACAGAGATAAGATTGTCCTTTTAGGAAATAGCATGATGTTGGGGTAAAACATCTATACCATAGGTCACAAGCGAATCAAGTCCCAAGAGACCATCGCTATTATGTACAAAATCAGACGTTACCAAAAAATTGTGCCTCAGATGGTGGTACATGACTTGTAAGAGATAAGGGGAGATCAAATGTGCCAAGGACATGTAAGGGAGAACCTTGTACACTGACAAGATAATTGTTAGCAGGCTGTAAGGAAAGATTCAGTAAGTTTTTAAATTTGGGATAAGCCTGGACACTCAGTAAATTACAAGAAGCACCAGTATCAACTACCAAAGAAAAAGGAGTGTCTTAAGAAAAACACTGATATACTTGCAAGTTTTGGAAGGGAAGGGAAACAAGACTGCCGACCAGGCACTAATCTTTCCCGTTTTGAAGTTGGCGTCTCCGAAAATTTGACTGAGAGGTTGTATCATCTTGATCTCGCTTCCAATCCAGAATTTTGAAACATCCCTCTGTTACCGAAGTTATGAATGATACAGAATTTAGACGGACGCTCTGCAGCCATGCGAGGTCTCGGAGCTGGAGACGGAGTGCGTGTATACCGTGTCTGACCAAGAGAGTGAAACTGAACACGATGGGCAGGTGATGAAGGTTTAGAGCGAGTGTAGCCTGAAAACTATTTAGAAGGCACTTTCCCAGAAGAACTTGCTTCATGCTCAGGTGGATTTAATGAACTAGCAGACTTGAACTCTTTATTACGACTGAAGCAAAATATGTAAGTGTGACCGTCTTTATGGCAATAATTGCATGAAAGAGGTGGACACCGGGATGAAGGCAACAGCTGAAGGGGAGCACGCTCGACGGGAGACATCTGAAGTGGAGGTGATGACGCGAAGGAGACGTGTCACTAACAGCAGGTGACATGCTATGGGAGTGAGGTAATGCCTGCATTGTACTAGTTAATTTGGTTCCAGTAGTGTGTGTGGGTGACCAAAGAAACACGGTGATAATGCTGCTGCGTTATATTAATAAAATAAACTGTACAACAGGTAATAAGGTAGCTCATAGGAGCCACATGTCCGACCCCGAGGTCTGAGTGGACGCGACTGGCATGTCATCCAGCGAGGAAAGGCGGACACAAACTGAAAGATGTAGGGGTGGTTGCTGGCCGGGTCAGGTCACGGCCAGGGCTGGCGTCCGGAGACGAAGGGTGTGAGGGTTGACCTCACACCACGTGGTTGGCAGAGGCTGGCGTCAGGTCCTAGGGGACCGGAAAATGGAATGCCGGCGGCGAGGGTGTGGCACAACATTTTTTTACTGATTTTAGTGGCAAAATCCAAAAGAGAATCAGTGGGTTTGATGTCAAGGTAAGAAGCAACACGTCTTTCTTGAGCAGTAAGGAAAGTAACATAACTTGTGAAGAGTTATCTACACTCATCTGACCGTTTCGCACCCAGTTTCCAGACTTCAAAAAACTCTACAACGTCATGGGCGTGCTCAGCAGCACGTAACTGACCGAGCTTGTGACCTATATTACCAAACTGTGTTGTAAGAGAGCATAACGGAAAGCCCACTGAATGGAATCATGAGTCCGTGATGATCCGAAGGTCCTCAAAAAATTACTGCGAAATTCAGTATAATCATTTTGAAGTGAGGAATGGTTAAAGGAGCTTGCCGACATCATCAGAAAAGCAAGAGAACAAGACAGCAATTGAAAACGGACAAAAGACGTCTTGTCTGCATCAGAAATAATGTTACTATGTGTCATTAAATCCTCATATTGTTGCAGAAATGACAATGCTGTGTGCTCTGGTTCCTCACCCCTATACCTTTTCATGGAAGGATCCTGATGTAGGAGTTTAGTAGTGGAAGTAGAAGGAGTAGCCACAGTGGCAGCAGGAAGAGCAGTAGAAGCAGGAAAATTAACTATGGCTACCATTAGCAGCCATAGTAGAATTAAACAACGATTGTGGAGAACCAGCAGAATAAGTGTTTTCACTTTTCAGAAACATTAATATATATATATATATATATATATATATATATATATATATATATATATATATATATATATATATATATATATATATATATATATATATATATATATATTAATGTTTCTGGGGGTATATTTCTCAGATATATATATATATATATATATATATATATATATATATATATATATATATATATATATATATATATATATATATATATATATATATATATATATATATATATATATATATATATATATATATATATATATATATATATATATATATATATATATATATATATATATATATATATATATATATATATATATATATATATATATATGTATATCTGAGAAATATACCCCAAAAAAATTTGACACAATATATAAATGGAACAACTTGACAGAAAAAAGTGATATATAAGCAGTATCAAAAAAAATATGAGAAAATGCACAAAATATGACAAAAACTAAACAGTTAGTGCTGATGCTGTGCAAAGGAATTAACTTTTATATATGCAATATAAGAAGTCATTATAAATTTATGAGTTGAGTCACTCGACTCATAATCACATACGACTGACGAACATTGCATTATGAATCTTTTCAAGGTGTGCTGGGCGCCGGGGAAGCACCTGTGCAGATACTCCTCTCCCTTCCCCTCATAAGGTCAACATAAGGGCCCATGATATTCCCTTTGTCTCTGATTTCACTTCTTTTTCGATCTCTGCCGTCTCGGATGTTCACGTGTAACGAATAAAATGGGCAGTGATCTCTAGCACGGGTACTCGTCAGTCCGTCTGTATTCACTCTGTATCAAATATACTGAAGAGACTACAAAAGTATGTGCTTTCCGTCACCCCTGAAGACTATCACGTAAGAGGTAGGAACCAGGGGGCTCCTGAAGGACACAACAGGGAGATGGATACCCTCGAGCCATTCTCTCTTCACAATGGAACCGCGCCCAGATGTATATAATAATGCTGTCAATAGAAGCTGCCGCTGTAAAAGTATCAATAATAATAATAATAATTGTACGTAAACACACACACACACACACACACACACACACACACACACACACGCTCGATACGCCTGTTGTTTTTCTTTATTTTTTTTCTTTATAGAATTCATCCATTCATGCTTAACCCATACGTCTGTTTTATTTTTGTTTATTCATTTACTTTCAGATAAAGTTATCCTTTTCTTTATTTTTCATATGACTCGATGGAAACCTGTCTTAGTACAGTTACTGTAACCAAGAAAAAAATTAACACTGTGATTTCTCAGATCAGGTAAGGTAAGAATGCATTCTTGATTCAGGCATCTAGTTAAATAACCACCGATACTCCAACGTCATATCTTCGCTCACACACGCGCAAAACCGACAATCGCAGTAAAATTAGAGTTTGGTGCATCGGCAAAAAGAAAAGAGAGACTGCGTGATTCGTGACCGAGGAAAAAAAAAGTATATGTCTGGAACATTCAGCACATTACGCACACGCACGTACACTTACACACCAACCATTCCCCTCCCACGCGCACTTTGTACCTGTACCTGATACTCGCACTAAAATCTGCTGCAGATCTACTCTCCTCAGCCTAACAGCTTTTTCACAGCCTAATTATCTTCGTTAATATTAAAAAGAAAATGACCAGCCATAGAAAGTCTAAATATATATATATATGTGTATATATACATATATATACACATATATACATATATATATATATATATATATATATATATATATATATATATATATATATATATATATATATATATATATATATATATATATATATATATATATATATATATATATATATATATATATATATATATATATATATTAAACAAAAGCAAAAAATAATAAAGCTTGTCTGTAAAAAAAAATCTATACTCGCGTATATAAAATGCCAATCTTTTTTTTTCTTTTCCTCTCTCTCTCTCTCTCTCTCTCTCTCTCTCTCTCTCTCTCTCTCTCTCTCTCTCTCTCTCTCTTTATTCCGACGCTAACCTAACTCGTCCCTCTATTTATTATATAACTGTCTCATGCATTGTTATTTATTATGTGTGAGGATATTTACTATACTGTGAGGGCAAAATTTATAAGTGGGGGGTGATCTTTCGCTACGAGGCAAGATTGATTTGTCCAGTTGAGAAACAATCTATCTTGGGATCCCCACTCGGGCACGTCCGATCTAACCCCAGTCTGGATGATAAGAGGATACTGATACCGTAGCAGTGAAGATAGGGAGAAAGCTGTGCCAACCCAAAAGAAAAAGGTAAATGAATGAAAGAGAGAGAGAGAGAGAGAGAAAGAGAGAGAGAGAGAGAGAGAGAGAGAGAGAGAGAGAGAGAGAGAGAGAGAGAGAGAGAGAGAGAGCTCAGCACTACTGGAAGACGTGCGTTGGCAAAGTGGATCACAACAACTTACAACTGATGTTAGTGAATTAAAGAGCCATGGGGGATTTTTAAGACATATAAGAGGAATGCAAGGTATCGTTGTAAGACAATCATTAATATTAGAGTTTGGAAGTGGGAACAACATGATACACGGAAGGAAATAAGGGGATTGCCGATATATCACTCACAATCATTTTTTTCTGAACATAATATAGCATTCAACCATATTATATCACGTCATCAAAAACTGTTTTCTTGATTCGAAAATAGCTCAAGAATTTAGCTTTTAGGTTAAAAATGTGACAGCTGTTATGAAGGGCGTGATTGGTTCTGGTTACAAGGAAGCCTTGGGCAAAATACTTTGTCGGCGAAAATGTTTGTGTACTAATAGATGTCAACATATATATCTGCAGTAAAGACATCATGTGTTATTGTTAGGTGTTATGATGAAAACGAAAAACATTATTAAAATTCACAGCAAATTATGTCAATTGTGTCAGGTATTTGATCTGAAGGACTTTCAGTGTCAGATGAGTAACAGAAGATGAATAATTTAAAAGCGTATTAAAAAAAAAAAAAAACATTGAGGAATCATAATATACCTAAATGCAAACTGTCAGCATGGGGAACAACAGCTAGCGAAAGAGTTCACGGCATTACCTGCAGTTTTCGAAGGACACGAAGTGTTTGTCTAACTCCAGTGGTGAATGTGAAATGTTTACTTCATGAAGGGTTAGACGTCTACGAAAAGACGTGGATAAGTGCAGGATGGTATCATCAGCGTAGGAGTGGATAGGACAAGAGCTTTGGTTTTAGAAGATCATTGATGAATAATAGGAAGAGAGTGGGTGACAGAACAGAACCCTGAGGAACACCGCTGTTAATAGATTTAGGAGAAGAACAGTGACTGTCTACCACAGCAGTAATAGAACGGTCAGAAAGGAAACTTGAGATGAAGTTACAGAGAGAAGGATAGAAGCCGTAGGACGATAGTTTAGAAATTAAAGCTTTGTGCCAGACTCTATCAAAAGCTTTTGATATATGCAAAAGTTTCATCAAAATCTCTAAATGAGGATGACCAAGACTCATTAAAGAAAACCAGAAGATCACCAGTAGAGCGGCCTTGACGAAATCCATACTGGCGATCAGATAGAAGGTTGTGAAGTGATAGATGTTTAAGAATCTTCCTGTTGAGGATATATTAGAAAAAAAAAAGATAGGCAGGAAACTAAAACAATAGGACGGTAGTTTCAGGGATTAGAACGATCACAGAGTTAAAAGAGTTTGACTAGGCAAGGTGCAAGCACGGAGGCGCAGTTTCGGAGATCAATAGGAGGGGCCCCATCAGGTCCATAAGCCTTCCGAGGGTTTAGGCCAGCGAGGGCATGAAAAAACATCATTACGAAGAATTATAGTGGGTAGCATGAAGTAGCCAGAGGTTGGAGGAGAAGGAGAAACAAGCCCTGAATCATCCAAGATAGAGCTTTTAGCAAAGGTTTGAGCGAATAATTCAGCTTTTAGAGATAGATATGATAACAGTGGTGCCATCTGGTTGAAATAAAGGAGGGAAAGAAGATGAAGCAAAGTTAATGGAGAAGTTTTTAGCTAGATGCCAGAAGTCACGAGGTGAGTTAGATTTTGAAAGATTTTGACAGTTTCTATTAATGAAGGAGTTTTTGGCTAGTAGGAGAACAGACTTGGCATGGTTCCGGACAGAAATATAAAGTGCATGAGATTCTAGTGTTGGAAGGCTTAAATACCTTTTGTGGGCCACCTCTCTATCATGTATAGCACGAAAACTTGTGTTAAACCAAGGTTTGGAAGATTTCGGTCGAGAAAAAGAGTGAGGAATGTACGCCTCCATGTCAGACACTATCACCTTATCACCTCTGTTATGCGCTCGGCACACAGAGACGGGTCTCTGTCACGGAAGCAGTAGTCATTCCAAGGAAAATCAGAAATTTCTTATAGTCAGAGGAATTAGGTGAGAGGTATACAGCACAGATAAATTTAGTTTGAGAGTGACTGTAGTTGTAGCCAGATGGTGGAAAACTCGAATGATTCAAGAGCGTGGGCATGAGAGCAGAACAACCGTTTATATATATATATATATATATATATATATATATATATATATATATATATATATATATATATATATATATATATATATATATATATATATATATATATATATATATATATATATATATATATATATATATATATATATATATATATATATATATATATCATAAAATATCACGCTACTAAAAACAGAAACAGCAATCAAAAGGGGACAGACAGGCAAGCATCAAGATAAATCAATGTGACATAATAACCTATGAGCTGCAGCTTATACATGAAAAAAAAAAAAAACACAAGCAAAATAAAGGAATAAAGCTATGGACAAACCTTGTGTACTCTCGCGTGTGGTGTGGTGAGAATTGACAAAGGATGGCGGTATGAGAACTGATTTAGTTCTCACACACTATTTTGGTTTGCGTCGAAGGGAGATAGTGGTAGATAAAAGAATGTATTAATAACCTCAATAATAGCTCTCTTTTTTCTTATATTTATTACCAGTCGTTGTGTATATTAAAGGGAGATATTCACTCTGCTATAAAAATGCCATAATCCATACAGACAAAAATCTACAATTCACTGGCAAATGCTATATTCTTCACATTGATGTGAAACGATTTGCAGAGACCGGCAGCGCAACCATGATAACGCCTGACAACCATATCCCACCTCTGTTGGGCAGTTCCTTGGCGGCACTCTCTCTGACGAACCATCATGCATCTTACTACCTACCCTTGCCTACCGCGTATAAATTATAATAGATATAAGGATAAAGCATTTTGCGGGTCTTTCTATGCAACGCTGCACAAGACTTTCTTCTTTCTCTCACTCCTATTCTGTCCACCTCTCTAACGCAAGAGTTATCCAGTATTCTCAATCATTCATCCCTTTCTCTCGTAAACTCTGGAACTCCCTGCCTGCTTCTGTATTTCCACCTTCCTATGACTTGAATTCCTTCAAAAGGGAGGTTTCAAGACACTTATTCATCAATTTTTGACCACTGCTTTGACCCTTTTATGGGACTGGCATTTCAGTGGGCATATTTTTTTATTGGATTTTTGTTGCCCTTGGCCAGTGTCCTTTCTACATAAAAAAAGAAAAAACTCACATTTAATGTGTCAATTCTGTTTTAATAGAAACGCCTGCGCGCGCGCGCACACACACACACACACACACACACACACACACACACACACACACACACACACACACACACACACACACACATGTAACATAACAGGCCACATCCATCAAGGTCATACAATATAAAGACATGCTTTCACTTCTCTCTTAACCTGCGCCTCTCCTCTACCACTTCACCAAGTCCTAAACAAATCCTCCTCTGCTAGTCAGTGTTAGCTGAGACCAATCCAGCCAATCTTGCCAAATCCAGTCCCGTCCCACCTCATCAACGCGGCCCAGCGTTCCCAATCTCACTATTGTGCAGTCCATCCATTGTGTTCGGAAACATCTTGGTATATTGTTTGTGGTTCTGTTCTATCTTTTCATGTTTTTACCGTTCATTGTTAATTGGATGTACGAGTATCTATAAGTAGCACTAACTCAAAATACTCTGTGGCTTTTATACCGTTGTTTAACATATCATTAGCCAGTATCAGAAAGCTGATGCACAATACAGGTAGACAATGAGAAGAAGAAGATATTCATACTAGCATTGGATGATCCGTGCAAGGGTAATACAATACTGTCACCTGCACACCAGACCTATCGGGCGGAGACGCCATATGACTAAATAGTACTATTATATAAACGTCTCTAGTGGCCTCCTGTGTTACGAACATTTTGGCAGAGTTGTGACGCTGGTTGCTGTTATGGTTGTATGGTTTGTATAGTTGTTTTCAATATGCCCGGTTACATTCAATCCCCCAATGAAAAAAAAAAAAAAAGAAGAAAAAGAGGAAGGAGAATAATAATAATAATAATAATAATAATAATAATAAGAAGAAGAAGAAGCCAGAGAAAGAGAGAAAGGAAGAAATCAAAGACACCAAATCTCAAGTCCAAATCCCGGCTGAAGAAACCCAGATTTCACAGTGGCCCTGCTGTCTCCAACATTCTTGACCTTTTCCTAACCTCGAATCCTGCTTAAGTTGTCACCCTATCTTCTCCGTTAGGCTCCTCCGATCACAATCTCATATATGTATCTTGTTTTATCGCTTCAGTTCCTCCTCAGGATCCCACAAAGCGGAGGTGCCTCTAGCGTTTTGCTTCTGATAACTGGAGGCTACTACGGCTTCTATCCTTCTCTTTGTAACTGCATCTCAAGTTTCCTTTCTGACCGTTCTATTGCTGCTATGGTAGACAGTCATTGTTCTTCTCCTAAATCTATTAACAGTGGTTTTCCTCAAGGTCCTGTCCTGTCACCCACTCTCTTCCTGTTATTTATCAATGATCGTCTTGTCCTATCCACTCCTACGCTGATAATATCACCTTGCACTTTTCAACGTCTTTTCATACACGTCCAGCCCTTCAGGAAGTAAACAGTTCTCCCAGGGAAGCCACAGAACATCTGACTTCTGATCTCTCTAAAATCTCTGATTATGACAGAGCAAACTTAGTGTTGTTCAATGGCTCAAAAACTCGATTCCTCTATCTATCAACTCGACACAACTTTCCAAACAACTATCCTATCTTCTTCAATGACATTCAAGTGCCCCTTCCTTCTACACTAGAACACCCTCGGTCCGTCTTGTATTTATAATCTAAACTGGAAACTACACATCTCATCTCTAGCTAAAACAGCTTCTATGAAGTTAGGTGTTCTGAGACGTCTCCGCCAGTTTTTCACACCGACCCCCCCCCCCTAGCTGCTAACTGTGTACAAGGGCCTCATCCGCCCATGTAAGGAATATGCTTCACATGTATGGGGAGGGTGGGTTCCACCCATACCGCTATTTTAGACAGGCTGGAATCAAAAGTTTTTCGTCTTATCAATTCTCCTCTAACTGACTGTCTTCAGCCTCTTTCTCATCGCCGCAATGCTGCATCTCTTGCTATCTTCTGCCGCTATTTTCATGCTAACTGCTTTTTTAATCTTGCTAACTGCATGCCTCCCCTCCTTCCGTGGCCAAGCTGCATAAGATTTTCTTCTCTTATCATCCTATTCATCCCTATTCTGTCAACCTTTCTAATACAAGAGTTAACCAGTATTCTCAATCATTCATCCCTTTCTCTGGTAAACTCTGGAACTCCCTACCTGCTTTTGTATTTCCTCCTTCCTATGACTTGAACTCTTTCAAGAAATAGGTTTTAAGACACTTATCCTTCAATATTGGATGATTCTCTTCTATGACATGAACTCTTTCAAGAGATAGGTTTTAAGACACTTATCCTTCAATATTGGATGATTCTCTTAACATCTCTTTTGGGACTGGCACCTCAGTGGGATTTTTCTTCCTTTTTTTGTTTCCCTTGGCCAGTGACCTTACGTAAACAAAAGTGAGAGAGAGAGAGAGAGAGAGAGAGAGAGAGAGAGAGAGAGAGAGAGAGAGAGAGAGAGAGAGAGAGAGAGAGAGAGAGAGAGAGAGAGAGTCCCTGGCAAATAATAGTTAAGACAGGTGTTGTTTATTATCCGGAAAACTTGCTGGCCTGATGTCACTTGCTAAAAAGTAATATGTCTTTCGTCGACTCTTTTTATTCTCTCTCTCTCTCTCTCTCTCTCTCTCTCTCTCTCTCTCTCTCTCTCTCTCTCTCTCTCTCTCTCTCTCTCTCTCTCTCTCTCTCTCTCAACTGAAGTTAAGCTGACAGGTCTATAATTAGCGTCTAATTATAGACCTGTCAGCTTAACTTCAGTTGTAGGTAAAATGTTAGAGTCAATAATAGCCAGGAACATTAGGGAACATTTAGACAAACAGAACTTGATAAATCAGTCACAGCATGGCTTCACGAAGGGGAAGTCTTGCCTGACAAACTTGTTAAGTTTTTACAGTAAGGTGTACGAGGCAGTAGATAATGGTGATAGTTATGATATCTTATATCTGGACTTTAGTAAAGCATTCGACAAGGTGCCCCATCAAAGGCTCCTGAGAAAGGTTAGGGCGCACGGGATAGATGGGAAGGTGTTAGGTTGGATAGGGTCATGGCTTGGTAACAGGCGACAGAGAGTGCTAATAAACGGCTCGAAATCCGAGTGGGGTCATGTCATTAGTGGGTGCCACAGGGATCAGTATTAGGGCCATTATTATTTCTAATATATATCAATGACTTGGATAGTGGAATTAGTAGCGATGTTAGTAAATTTGCGGATGACACAAAGATAGGTAGATTAATTAGGTCAGAAGCGGATGCCATCGCCTTGCAGACAGACTTAGATAGAATGAATGAATGGACGGATAGATGGCAAATGCAATTTAATATCAATAAATGCAAAGTGCTTAGCGTAGGTAGAGGAAACCCACACAATAGGTACACATTAAACACCCAAACTCTGGTAGGTACAGGGTACGAGAAAGATTTAGGAGTTATAGTTAGCTCTGAACTCCGTCTAGGGAAACAATGCATAGAAGCCAGAAACAAAGCAAATAGGGTACTAGGATTCATTTTTAGGAGTGTTAAAGGTAGAAGGCCGAAAGTAATATTAAAGTTATACTTGGCGCTGGTCAGACCTCATCTAGACTACGCTGTGCAGTTCTGGTCCCCACATTACAGGAAAGATATAGGTCTATTAGAATCAGTACAGAGGAGAATGACTAAAAGGATTCAGGGGATGAGGAGTATTCCTTACGAAGCGAGGTTGAAGCGGTTAAATTTACATTCTCTAGAGAGACGTAGGTTAAGAGGGGACCTGATAGAAGTCTTTAAGTGGTATAAGGGTTATAGCAAGGGAGATGTAAGCAAAATTCTTAGGATCAGCAACCAGGGTAGAACAAGAAATAACGGGTTAAAGCTTGAAAAATTTAGGTTTAGGAAGGAGATAGGAAAAAATTACTTCTCAAATAGAGTGGTAGATGAGTGGAACGGACTCAGTAATCATGTAGTTAGTGCTAGGACACTAGAGAGCTTTAAGAGAAGATTAGACAAGTTTATGGATGGGGATAGCAGATGGAAATAGGTAGGTGTGTTTCATACAGGGACTGCCACGTGTAAGCCTGGTCGCTTCTTGCAGCTTCCCTTATTTCTTATGTTCTTATGTTCTTATGTTCTCTCTCTCTCTCTCTCTCTCTCTCTCTCTCTCTCTCTCTCTCTCTCTCTCTCTCTCTCTCTCTCTCTCTGTGTGTGTGTGTGTGTGTGTGTGTGTGTGTCTTGGTTATTTATATTCGTTTATTATATTTCTTTTGTCTCTCCTCGTTCCGTCCCTTCCCTTGTTTTGCTTTCATGTTGCAAATGTTTCTCTTTTCCATTCATATTTACGAGTAATTTCCTCTTGCTTTTCACCCTTCCCTCTCTCGTCACTTCTTGTTTGAATCTCTCCTCCATCCCATGTTTCCTGCTTTAACAATTCCAAGTATTCGGAAGGTTAACTGGCATTTTCATATATAATGGGAAGGTAAACACCAAAAGATATATTTATATAAATGTGTTTATTTGTATGCTTTCTAAATTTCATGTTCTTGACCGTATTTACGTTTTTCAATTCAAAATTTCTTCTATGCATGCAGTATGGGAGGAATTAGTGGAAAGCAAAGGCTTAAAAATCGTGACCCTAGGATATACATTCGAGGCCTGCCGCCACCATCACCCAATCGTTTCATGTTAAGGATTTTAAACTGGACGTATGTTCCCAATTATGTTTCGTTTGCGAATAATCTATTCATTAATAGAATAATCAGTGAAGATAATTTGATTTACTGCTTTAATGAACAGCAACGAGGTGATATAGCATGTTGTAGCCTGCAAAGACATCGTTAGGATGTCCGTAACAACACAGGACAGTATATCTATGTATCCATCAGAAACAACCTTGTGTGAAGTTAGGTGTTCTGTGCAGTTTCCGCCAATGATCTTCCTAACTGTTAACTCTATAGAGGACTCTTATCACCTCATGTATGGAGCTCATGTAGAATACATACATATGTGTGACCTCCCACATATCGGGAGGTTCATCTCATAGTCAGCCTAAACAGGCTATAGTTAATTAAAAGCTTTCCTTATTTATTACTGCCTTCTAACAGACTGTCTTCATCCTCTCACTCACCGCCGCAGTGTTGCATCTCTTGTTACCTTCGACCACTATTTCCATGAATGATGCTCTTCTGAGCTTGCCTTCCACCGCTTCCAGTGCCATTGCTGCTCCTTCTGTTCTGTCCATCTTATTAGTGCAAGAATTAACCAGAGTATCTTACCTCTTTGGTTTATATATATATATATATATATATATATATATATATATATATATATATATATATATATATATATATATATATATATATATATATATATATATATATATATATATATATATATATATATATACATATTACTAATAAGTCATTGCTGTAACTTTACCAAAAGCATATTTGCTTATCACATTTTTTTCTCTCTATTTTACGTTTATAACTTGCACATCCTGTTGTACGTCTGCCCTGTGAGGCTTTCAAGTATATCTCCTATATAGTGTAATGTTTCTTTTCTTTCCTTTTCATGTGTGTTAATTACTTGGGAATGACTTAAATTATCTTTTAATGTCAGTAAACACCATTTTTATATCCTCTTTCTTCTTTGTCTTGTATTTTTGATAGGAAAATCTTAGAAGTTTTTCTTTGTCACTACCATCGTTATCTTAGGAAGCATAATCATTGAGAGTCGAGATCACAGCGCTCATTACTGAAGACAGAGGGTATTTATGGACCTGATTTCGTTCACATTAAATCTCTTTCTCCTCTCTCTATTGCTTTTCATGCTCGTCATCCGCCATATATTTACGTATATTCAAATATTCAACTCATTTATAGTCTCTCTCTCTCTCTCTCTCTCTCTCTCTCTCTCTCTCTCTCTCTCTCTCTCTCTCTCTCTCTTTCTCTGACACACACACACGCACACACACACACACACACACACTCACAGACAAGTTTGATGTGCCTCTGCTTCATCACTGTCACCTTTTTAACAACTAAATGAAATACCTTGCGTTGGGTGAACCGCTGCTTTATTGTTTTATCTGAATTGTCCATTACCTTGATTGTCCTGTTATAAGAAAGGAATATTTTTGAGGTGGATTTTTTTCATTCGAGTTGTGAACATTATCTATCTATTTATTCATTTTTTTTATTAATGAATTCTTTGATTCAAGTATATTTGTTTTACTGGTTGATTATCTATTGAATATTATATAAATGTAATAATGTTTGTGCCTTTAATAAAAATCCTGTGTGTGTGTGTGTGTGTGTGTGTGTGTGTGTGGTTTTTGGATCCTAGAGGAACTGATGACTGAAAGTGATTCAGGTACCTCAGTAAGGCCCCCTGAGAGAGAGAGAGAGAGAGAGAGAGAGAGAGAGAGAGAGAGAGAGAGAGAGAGAGAGAGAGAGAGAGAGAGAGAGAGAGACTGTGGGGTGATAGATGAGAATGAAAGAGAATGATAGAGGATAAAAAGATAAAAAATTAACAAAAATATGATCCATTAACACCCTTTGTGTGTGAGTGTGTATTGCTATGATATATATATATATATTATATATATATATATATATATATATATATATATATATATATATATATATATATATATATATATATATATATATATATATATATATATATATATATATATATATATATATATATATATATATATATATATATATATATATATATATAAAACTTTCTGCGTTCTATACATCTTTTTATATTGATTATACATGTGTGTATCGTTCAAGCATCGAACGGCTTCGAAACACTGAACCATAGCTCGGCGTATCCAGCCCAAGGTCCGGCCAGTGACGCGGTGTGTCTTGTGTGATGTGCACGTGTATAGGATTCTATTAATCTTCAAGGACTTACTTGGGGCCAAGATAAACTGGATTTCCCAAGTCTTACTCGAAGTCTGTTACCAGTAATATATCAGGTATGTTGAGAAGCTCCCAAATGTGTAGTGTACATGGGTATGTGCCGTGTGTTAGAGTAGGATCTAAAAGCCCCGTGGTGCCGCACTGTGCCGAGAAACTATTCAGTTGCCAGAATCTCAAACGTTCTACCATTTCATTATATCCATTTGAAATTTACTATGGATAGTTACACAACTTCTTTATTCTTATTGAAAAATAAGTTAAATGCCTTCATAACAAGAAGCTGTAAGACCTGGGATAAAAAAAAAATAAAAAAAGAATCAGTGTTAATGGTGGTTGTTGGTGGCGGCGGGCAGTACTCGGCACCTCAGCCCACAGGAGTCACAATGTTATCTCAACATTCCCTGCGGTCTTAACACAATGCTCTACATTACTGCTATTGTATTTTCGTTATCACCATAACATTCACTACTCTTCCAGAAGTAATATCAGTACTCCAATGTGTGAATAGTTATAGAAAATTAACTGAGGTTAACTTGAAGAATATAGAAAACGGAAACGAAAATTATAAGCTGTAAAGAGATTAGAGAAAACGTAAACGGAAACTAAGGTATCTTGTTTTCGGCTACAAGGTTTAGGCTACAGTGTTTAGTTGCGAACAAATTGGGTTACTTTAATGGATAGTTGCTGATTTTTTTTTTGGTAAATTTGCAGTTTCACCCAATATCCTCAATCTCTACCCACAACCCCTCAACCCCTCCAGCAAGCTTGGGGGCCTGTGGGGAACTGCGAGTTTTGGGGGGTGGGGGCACATGCAAGTGATATATAGACTTTGAAAATGTAGGGAAATTTTCCTAGAAGTCAAGGAAATTTCCTAAATGTAGCAAACCCAAAACCTATTATAACCAGGGGGCTGTGTCCCCCCTTAAACCCACCATTAGTATATTCGAACACAACTAGAAAGATAAGGTAAACTAACCTAGCCTAACCTTACCTTACCTAGGGCGTCTGCGCAGAATTGATAACAAACACACGAACACACTCCAGCATTGATAACAAACACACGAACACACTCACTATCCTTTCAATGACTGGAAACAGGATCCCAGCTAAAAACTGAGGTAAATCTTTGAAATTCCGTCCCGATCTTATCATTCGTTTGCGACAAGGTAATATGGGGTTAGAAATGCTCCTACCAGTGTGATCTAGACTGTGAGACACTTCATACTTACGTTCGAGTTATTGGGGGAAACTGCAATTATACATTTTTTTTTTTTTTGTTAGGATTAGTGAGTGGATTGAAAAGCAACCTCTCGCTCCACTTCATTTTATGTATTTGTTTATTCTATCTTTTAAAATAAATATTCGTTCATTTACTTTAGTTGTAATAAAACGCAGTCATATAGTGCCGGAAAGGTTTACGAGACAACCCTGTCTCTCCCACCGAGAAACTGGATACAGAATCCAACCTGCAAATTTTAAGTCGCAACCACAGAACTGCACCTCAAACTTCTGCGCGATCTTTCTTTTACCAAAATAAGTCTTTAAGTATTACTGTCAGATGCTTCCTGAAGAGGAATCTTTTCCATGTAATTCATGGTTATCTTCGTGGAATTATGAATCAAACCTAGTGTATATGTAAGCCCGGGATCCGTCAATCCTTTACTGAGATATGGTTGTCATGTTGCCACAGTTGGCATAATTATGTAGAATACGTTTCTTCCCGCCTACTAAATCCCAGTAGAGGCAAGGTTGTATTGTTGGTGTTTATATGTGTATATATATATATATATATATATATATATATATATATATATATATATATATATATATATATATATATATATATATATATATATATATATATATATATATATATATATATATATATATATATATATATATATATATATATATATATATATATATATATATATCGTAATACACAATAATAATCATTGTACTTGTAGTTACGCATATTTTTATTTTATTTTTTTTTTATGTAAGAAGGATACTGGCCAAGGGCAACAAAAATCTAATAAAAAAAAAAATGCCCACTGAAATGCCAGTCCCTTAAAAGGGTCAAAGCAGTGGTCAAAAATTGGTGGATAAGTGTCTTGAAACCTCCCTCTTGAAGGAATTCAAGTCATAGGAAGGTGGAAATACAGAAGCAGGCAAGGAGTTCCAGAGTTTACCAGAGAAAGGGATGAATGATTGAGAATACTGGTTAACTCTTGCATTAGAGAGGTGGACAGAATAGGAATGAGAGAAAGAAGAAAGTCTTGTGCAGCGAGGCCGCGGGAGGAGGGGAGGCATGCAGTTAGCAAGATCAGAAGAGCAGTTGGCATGAAAATAGCGGTAGAAGACAGCTAGATATGCAACATTGCGGCGGTGAGAGAGGGGCTGAAGACAGTCAGTTAGAGGAGAGGAGTTGATGAGATGAAAAGCTTTTGATTCCACCCTGTCTAGAACAGCAGTATGAGTGGAACCCCCCCAGACATGTGAAGCATACTCCATACATGGACGGATAAGGCCCTTGTACAGAGTTAGCAGCTGGGGGGGTGAGAGAAACTGGCGGAGACGTCTCAGAACACCTAACTTCATAGAAGCTGTTTTAGCTAGAGATGAGATGTGAAGTTTCCAGTTCAGATTATAAGTAAAGGACAGACCGAGGATGTTCAGTGTAGAAGAGGGGGACAGTTGAGTGTCACTGAAGAAGAGGGGATAGTTGTCTGGAAGATTGTGTCGAGTTGATAGATGGAGGAATTGAGTTTTTGAGGCATTGAACAATACCAAGTTTGCTCTGCCCCAATCAGAAATTTTAGAAAGATCAGAAGTCAGGCGTTCTGTGGCTTCCCTGCGTGATATGTTTAAAAGGATGAAGTTTCGTATCAAATAGTGATTACAAGGAAAATTTTCCGTTGAGATCTGGTATTAATCTTGAAATGATAGTTAAACATTTTACAGATAAATTTAATCTTTATACGGAAAACTGAATTGGTCTCTAAACTAAAATAAGAGAACTTAGCTAATGAAAAGTTTAAACAATAGGAGGCCCAACTGTAGATATGTGTTTGATGCCACTTCAGCATCACCAATATGGGAGTAATAACATATATTTCCAAAAGTAATATAGCTTCTCGGGAGTAATATGCTCTTCGTGACCACCGCATCATCATCCGCACAGGAATAACATTTCTTCCTCGGAATGTTTTGCCAACAGCACACATCTTTCTTTATAGTTCTCCCGGTGCAGTTTTTCTTTGAATAAACGCACCGCGGATAGTGTTGCGCTCTACCTCTTCACTAACACGTGAAGGAGCGATATGATCAAACGGGAGAACAAAGAGTCATGTGCACACACACGCACACACACACACACACACACACACACACACACACACACACACACACACACACACACACACACACACACACACACACACACACACACACACACACACACACACACACACACACACACACACACACACGTCAAAAAGCAAGCACGTTCGGCCCAAAGAAACCCACGTGCACGAAAATCTTATCCTTGTTGACTCTGTCACTTTAAATTGGACGCAAACATGAAATTTCATCAACTAGCCTGAACTCGCCCGATCCTCCCCTTACCACTCATCATTATAAACCTGGTCCACATTAGCTTCTTTCTAAGCTGTCACAGCCTATAATCAAATGAGGTTTGCACACCTTTTTCCAAACCCTCTATTTTACTGACACATTTTCACAATCCCATGCTTCCCATTCGACTTACATGACGAAATATATTTGACAACGCAGTATAAGTAAAAGCCACTATTATCAATACCTTTCCTTATATACGCAACCATCCTGACACGGTACGCGCACACACACACCACCTCCTGACCTAGCATGAAGACAGCGAAGCTTTAACATGAAAAGGTATCAGCTCATCCTCCCCAGTGCAGCAGACCCCATAATGTCTCACTTAAATAACACTAATGATGAGTGATGACAAGCTGCGCCGAGTCTGGAGAGAAATTAACCTCAACCTGTAATTGTGAACTTGGTAAGACCGAGATTATAGTGACACGATAAGGCTGACTTCCAGTACTAAATGTAGTGTGTGGTGTGCAAGATAACGAGTGCGCATTTCTTGCCACTTACGTACACATTCCACGTTTATTTTCGAGGAATTTTCTCGGAAAGGTAAAAATTAGATATTCATATAAACGATGCGTTATCCACATTTAGTCATCTATAGCAGTTATAAATGTTTTGTTACCACACAGCACAAGCGTGGTTATTCCAGAGCAAGAAACTTAGTTCGTTATTAGGTCTGTCGTCATGTAACAATGGTTAATCCGAAGTTTTGTTCATATTTATATTTTCATTACCAAAACCTCAGTGTATTCCAGTTCTCCCATGAGCTTACGGGATGATCAACACATCTCATTACATTTGTTAATCACGTATGTTTAAGTTTCAGGTCTTATTCAACCGTCAGAAAGCCTACATACTGCTATCTCGTTCGTCAGTAAGTTGAGATGCTGGATAATCAGACTCCAGTACCAAGGAAAGAGATCATAAGTGATATTTTATGAACGCGATTTTACCGTTGTAAAAGTTTGCCTCACTTTGTTTACTGAAAGTCACTCCAAAATGTATATATTAAATTGGTAATGATTCTTAAAGTCTTCGATAAATTACCATAGTTTAATTACAACAAGTGATGGAGTTTTCTGTGCTGGTGAGACGAAGATGGCAGGAGCCTTGCCTCTTCATTAACGCGAGGGACGCTTGAGGTGATTACAATATGTCTTATGTGAAGTTTGTTTAAAAATTACTATGTGCCGTCTTCAGGAGGAAGAAGGAAAATGATCATGATGATTAAGATAAGATGAGTAGCCGCAACAGGAAAAGAAAGGAAGAAGGTTGGTTAAGGCGAGAGCGAGACACCAAAACTTGGTGATGCACTGGGCCTGTTTTAAAGGTGTAGTGTTGTAGACAGTGTATCCCAGTCGGGCGACACTCACAACTTTCATCTTTTAACACCCGCGCTTGTGACAAACACCAACAAACTCACCAGAAAAGTAATCTTTGAAGAATGACACTATGACAAGATAGACAAAAAATTATGAATTGGGGCGTTGGCAATGGTCTGAATTGCCGGCTGGTGGCCGGCTGTTTTAATGCAGGACTCGTTTTACTCTCCCACAGTTCTGAGGGGATGCGCATTCTAAAATCGCCTCTAGTGATACATCTTGATGTACTGTACCTATATGCTACAAATTATTAATCCCAAATGTTTATGTTAACAGTATCTACGAGATCTAGTGATGCACACTATGCAAAACAATTATTAAAAAAAAAAAAAAAACTAAATACTCGTAACTGGGCTCTTAGTGTTTTCATAATTATTTCTAGTCTGCTACACATTTGGTTTGAAGCATTTTTCCACTGGTTTCTTCAAGGATTAATGATTTATCTGTCAAATCCTCAAAATAACGGAGCAAGTACGAGTATTTGTGCAGCATGGATACTATGACGGCCGAAATCGTGCCGACACGAAACGACCGGCCGATATCAGACACACAGACTTCTCTAACACACACACACACACACACACACACACACACACACACACACACACACACACACACACACACACACACACACACACACACACACACACACACACACACACACACACAAAACAAAAAAAAAAGAAACACCCGAGGCTTAAGATATAATTTTGCAGTGTTGCAAAACCTCTCTACATGTCTATACATACGTTGTGATTGATTGCACGACCGAAAGAAGAACTAAGGTGTGAAAGGATGGGCTGTATTTTCCAAAGAAGAACGGCAGCCCAGAGAAGACGTTGGGAGACAATCTTCATTTTTTATTTTGCATTAACACATGGTTGTTGATTTCTTATGTGCCAGGATTTATAAAGTTTTATGTTAATTGCATAACTTTGAATGTGGATAAAGTAAACTTATATAGATAGAAAAAAACAACATTCATACATTCCAGACCTGAGATATGTGTAGTATTTATCTCGTTTTACCTCGTTTATGGCTCCTTATTTGATGATGGTGGTTAAAAATGTTCCTAATATTTTGTTGGTTTGATAACACACAAATTAAATACAGATCTTTTCCCAGCATACCGATTTTTTATTTATTTATTTATTTATTTTTTTTTTTTTTGTGTGTGTGGGTGTAAAATTAAGTAGGCTGGTGAAACTTATTTTTTCATACCATTGGAACGCGGCAATTGAGAAGTGAGTATGAGAGAAAAATCATCAACGTGTTAACATACCTACGAGGGAAATATATTTGCCCTTTCGGCTGTCATTCGTTGGTTAAAGTATAGTAATTCACTGATTTCACAACATCTTTGCCTGTACAACTCCGGTATTTACTAAGGTGTCACTTCATTGCATACTAGAGGTTAGGCACGGATCCCTTGCGGCCACACCTCTGAGCTGCTGGGATAGTAAGTGTAATCCACAGACAATAACAATGTTAATTTCTACTCTCATCACTGACGCGACGCATTTGCTTCCGCGTCCCAGTGCTGTTTCACATGTTTTGTCTACCTAGGGAAACATGCATAGTGAAATAAAAAGCCTCACTTACACGTATGTTTGTGACTCAAATACCACAGATGAATAAATAAAAAAAAAAAAACATTGTAAACCAAACAGATCGCTGTGTTTGAAAATAATTAATGTGTTGCTTTTGTATTATATTTGTGTATTTATCCATAAGGGCCACCACATTTGTGTCTCCCGTGCCTTTAACGACATTGGCGGTTTCTATTTTTTTTTAATTATTATTTATTTATTTATTTTTTTCACAACAAAATTCCTCAAATATACGTGGATATTTATATTTGTGTATGCACGCAGAAAAGAAAGTGATTTTTTTCCAACTATTTTTTACGAGTGTGTGTCTGTGTGTGTGTGTGTGTGTGTGTGTGTGTGTGCGTGTGTGTATTATTTCAGCATTTTTTCCTGCGTGCTAGAAATGCATGTGATGGCTCCGTATATTCTATTTTCGCCCTGTTGTGCCTCGTAAAGCCGCCTCTCACAGTCCCCGGCACACTCACCACTCCTCACAAACTCAACCTCTCTGCCTGCTAGCCTCGGTCGCTAACTTTCTCGCCTTTCCTCACTTCCTTTCACACTCCCCACGCGCCCCTCACAAGTCACACATCCTTTTCTCCGTCATGTCTCTGTTGAACCTCTTCCTCCTCTTTTACTCCCCCAACCACCTCGTCTTCCTCTTTTTCCTTGGCTTTTCACCTCCTCCACCTCCTTCCTTCCCTTCCGCCTCCTTCGTCTCTTCTTCCTTCTACATCTCGAATTTTTCTTTCCTTTTCTCACATTCTCTTCCTCCTACTTATCATATTTTTTCTCACTCCTCATCCTTCATATATGTTCCTCCTTCTCCTCCTCCTCCTCTTGTCCATTGCACGTCTAAAATGATGGACCATGATTTTGCACTAGTTTCGTAGGCCTTCCACGTCGTTCGACTGACTTTTCTTTCAAAATATCTCCATGGCCCAGAATCTATCTCCAACTTTACAATTATTGAACACACATAAAGTGAAATAGCAACTTCGTAGCGCGCGATACGTGTGTGTGTGTGTGTGTGTGTGTGTGTGTGTGTGTGTGTGTGTGTGTGTGTGTGTGTGTGTTCTATTTGTAAATATCAGCAGTTTTGCCGTCATCCTGATTTGATATGCATCATCTCTTTCACTTCCTGGGAAATCATCTTTCATTGTGTTATTCTTAATGGAGTTGTGTATCAGTCTCAACAATTATTGTTATTATATACATGTATATTCACCATTTCATATATCCATCCCACAGGCGTGTGTTCATATATTCATTCCACGTGTGCCCATGTCCATATATTTTAACCTTTTTCCTCCTCCTCTACCTTTCAAGGGAATTTCACACCCACTTCTAGTCCTTAAGGAAAACACCTTTGTTCGTCCTTCTCGTTGGTCATTGGCTAAAATAACGAGATCTCTCATTGGCTGTTTCACCTTATTTCATGGCATCTCAATGGTTATTTCTTCTCCCCCGAAACCAAAACGTTATCCACTTAACTCAGATAGATACAGCCGGCATGGTAGCGAGCTCTCAGTCCAATCCCGTCCGAAAGTCAGTCACGAGCAGTCAGTCTTGGTCTCTCACTCAGTCCCGCTCAGTCACAGTCAGTCTTGAGAGACGCTACTCAGTCATCATTTCATATCACCTCAGAGAGAAAGAGAACCCTGTCAAAGGGGTTTAGAAAAACAGAAGAAAGCGATGTACTGAATTATTGTTTTATATGACAGTAGCAGAGGCTGACTGCTCCCAGGAGTTTAATGTAATTATTATTTGTATCAGTGGGAATAATTCTAGAATTATTTCCTGGTCAGATTTATATATTTTATGTTTATTATTTTTTTCCTATTATATGCCTATCACTCCGTGATTAATTTAATTCTATCACATATATTAGCCCATCTAGAAGCATCTGCTCACCAGACTATATTACTTTTGTATATATATATATATATATATATATATATATATATATATATATATATATATATATATATATATATATATATATATATATATATATATATATATATATATATGAAACTAGTGGAATGAAATGGTAATCCACCCATTCAGCAAACGATGTTATCCATTAGTAGTCGTTGTTGAGTCTCTGTGTGTGTGTGTGTGTGTTTGAGAGAGAGAGAGGGAGAGAGAGAGAGAGAGAGAGAGAGAGAGAGAGAGAGAGAGAGAGAGAGAGAGAGAGAGAGAGAGAGAGAGAGAGCGTAGTGGGGGAAAAGGGCAGAGGGAAGGGAAGAAGGGAGTGGAAGCCCGTGGCTTTCTTGGATCAACAAAAGAGCATTGCTATAACAGCTTCCGTGTCACACGTCACACAAAACAGGACTGCGTGCCGCTTGACAAAGTATTGACGACCTCCTGGCTTTCATATTTTGATATTCCAAATTTCAACTGTGATTTGGGAGACTACTTCACAGTGATGTTTTCCATGCCTTCGCTGGCCCAAACCATTGGAAGGCTTATAGGCCTCATGAGGGGCTCCCCTATTGTTTCCCGAAACTATACCTCCGTGCTCGCACCTTTCCTAGTCAAACTCGACTTTATCTTTCAACATCTACCTTTCCTTCTTGCTGGAAGTTTGCCTACATTCAGCCTGTTGCTAAAAGGGGCGACCGTTCTAATCCCTTAAACTAACGTCCTGTTGCTTTAATTTCTTGCCTATTTTAAAGTTTTTGAATCTATCGTCAACAGGAAGATTCTTGAACATCTATCATCTCACAACTTTCTATCTGATCGCCAATATGTGTTCCATCAAGGCCGCTCTACTGGTGATCTTCTGGCTTTTTTTTTGACTGAGTCTTGGTCATCCTCTTTTACAGAATTTGGTGAAACTTTTGCTATTGCCTTAGACATATCAAAAGCTGTGGCTTCTATCCTTCTCTCTGTAACTTCACCTCAAGTTTCCTTTCTGACCGTTCTATTGCTGTTGTGGCAGATGTTCAGTGTTCTTCTTCTAAATATATTAACAGTGGTGCCCCTCAGGGTTCTGTTCTGTCATCCACTCTCTTCCTATTATTTATCAATGATCTAAACTAAACTTCTTGTCCTATCCACTCATACCTTCATGATACCACCCTATACTTTTCCACGCTTTTTTTTATTTTTTCCTATTATAGACTTCCAACCCTTCGGGAAACAGTTCACGCAGCTAAGCCACAGGACGCCTGACTTCGGATCGCTCTAAAATGCCTGATTTGGGCAGAGTAAACTTTATATTGTAATATTGTCTTAAAAACTCAATTCCTCCATCTATCAACTCTACACAACATTCCAGGCAACTATCCCCTCTTCTTCAGTGGTACTCAACTGTCCCCCTCTTCTACACTGAACATCCTCGGTCTGTCCTATTCTTATAATCTAAACTGGAAACTTCACATCTCATCTCTAGCTAAAATAGCTACTATGAAGTTAGGTGTTCTGAGTTTTTCTTTCCCCACTAGCTGTTAACTCTGTACAAGGGCTTTATCCAGCCATGTATGGAGCATGCTTCACATGTATTGGGGGTTCTAGTCATACCGCTAGTTAAGACAGGATTGAATCAAAAGCTTTTCGTTTCATCAACTCCTCTCCTCCAACTAACTGTCGTCAGCCTTTTTCTTCTTGCCGCAAAGTTACATTTCTTGCTACCATCTACCGCTAACTGCTCTTCTCATCTTGCTAACTGCATGCTTCGCTGCACAAGACTTTCTTTTTTCTCTCATCCCTATTCTGTCCACCTCTGTAATTCAAGAGCTAACCAGTATTCTCAATCATTCATCCCTTTCTCTGGTAAACTCTGAACTCCCTGTCTGCTTCTGAATTTTCTTCTTCCTATGACTTGAATTATTTCAAGAGGGAGGTTTCAAGACACTTATCCTTCAACGCTCGATGACTCTCTTGACGTCTCTTATGGGACTGGCGCCTAAATGGGATTTTTTTCCTGTTTTGTTTCCCTTGGCCAGTGACCCACTTAAGTAATAAAAGAAAAAATGGAAATCTACAATAGGCAAAAAATGGAAAATAAGTAAGGAAATAAATAAATAAACATATATGATAAACTAAATAAACAAAATGGTAAAAGAATAATTCAATAAAAAAATACAGATAGATAAATAAACAGAATAAAATAAAAGGCCCGGCTGAAATGGCGTCCTCCCCCCAAAAACTGACGAAGAGAACTTGGAGGTAAGCCAGTTTTATTTTCTGAGGCGTCTCGATAATTCTCTACTGAGCCATTTCAAACCTTAGAGAGGAGGAAATGCAAACGTCAGTTTTAGAATTTACCAGTAGAAAAGACTAAAGGAATGAAGATACCGGTTAACTCTTGCTTATGTAAGATGGACAGAATACAAATAGGAGTAAGTAGAAAGTCCTGTGCAGCGATGGGGGTCGGGAGACATGCAGTTGGCAAATTCAGAAAAGCCTTGTAAGACAGTAAAAAATCCAGAATGACGGTGGGGAATGCGAGAATCAAGATAGCTAAAAAAGAGAAATCAATGAGACTAAAAGCTTTTGAGCCCACCTTGTGTGAGTTGAACCTCCCCACGATGGGAACACTTATCTTATCTATACATGGATGGATAAGGCTCGTTTATAGAATTAACAAATGCGAGGCGGAGACGAAATAGAACACCCGACTTTATGGAAACTAGTTTTGCAAGAGAAGAGATGTGAAATTTTCAGCTTAGATATGTGAAGGACACTCCGAATATTTCAACGTAGAGGAGAATATAAGTCAATGAAGAAAGTGGATAGATGAAGGAATTAAAATGAAAAAAAAAAAAAAGTGATAATGAACAACAAAGTCTGCCCTACCCCATTCTGAAATGATAGATAAATTTGAGGTTAGTTGTTCTGTGGTGGTTTGTCAAATACTGATGCTACTGATAATGTTAGTGTATGTTTAATAACAAGTATCTTGGGAACTGTGGGTCTAAACCTAAGGAGTAACCACGTAATCAGTTCGATATCAAGGAATAATAGAAATGTGTGTATGTGTGTGTCGATGTTCCCAACATCTGTTCATAGTGTTCCATCCGCCTACATCAACATAGATTTTCCCACATTAACGCATATTTACTAATACAACTACTGGCATATTGAATGAACAAAGATTGTGCCTAGAAGCATTTCTACCTCTCAACCAGCAACAACTGGTTGAGAAGAGAATGTAGGGGGATAAGGAAACATGGGAGAAGCAGGTGTTAGTAGTGAAGGGGGATAAAAAAGAGAAATTGTAGGAGATGCATGGAGATGAAGCAAGTGAAAGAAAAAGTAATGATGGGGGTTAGGGACAGGATGGTTAAGGAGCGGGAGGTTATGTCTACTCTGCTGGCCGTGGCTTTCCCTTCCAGCCTGGTCAGGAACTTTCCTCTGCGACTATACCTGGAGGTTTAACGTTGTCTTTTGATATGTGGTTGCAATAAAGAAGAGACTGTTAGTTTAGTTTAGAGTCATATCAGCAGTATGTGAATTCATTATTTAAAAGTGAAGCTAACACAATTCATCTATGCAGCTTTTTCTTTTAATGAATGTCACGAAGCTACTGTGCGTGTATGTGTGTGTGTGTGTGTGTGTGTGTGTGTGTGTGTGTGTGTGTGTAAACTTATAAACTCGTAGGCCTCAACCCCACGGGAAATAAAGTTTCGCAGTGACACCTAATCTGGTTGCCCTGGTGACTTGTGATGAATGGAGCAGTGTGTTCGTTCGAGCTGCCTGCAAGAATTTAAAGTACAGTGAATCACACTCATTAAATCTGTTATCTGGGAGGCCTTACAGCGGGAGATCAGAATGCAATTAAAAAAACACGGGGTTCGAGTGGCCACTATGTCATGGGGGAAACATATTCTCGTCTCAACAACACGTGAAAGAAAGGTGCACCCTCATACAGATTTAAGATATTGGTATGAATAGAATAACATAAGAAAGGTGACTGCTAAAGGCTGGTTGGCCTATACCGGCCAGCTCCTGTACTAATCACGAACTTTCCCCTCCGATTGCCAACTTTCCGATTGCCATCCGCCTTCCTAGTGTGTGTGTGTGTGTGTGTGTGTGTGTGTATATATATATATATATATATATATATATATATATATATATATATATATATATATATATATATATATATATATATATATATATATATATATATATATATATATATATATATATATATATATATATATATATATATATATATATATATATATATATATATATATATATATATATATATATATATATATATATATATATATATATATATATATATATATATATATATATATATATATATATATATATATATATATATATATATATATATATATATATATATATATATATATATATATATATATATATATATATATATATATATAAACACCCTTGTACATGCTTTGATTTGCATAGCTACTTCCTTACTCCCTGCAGAACGCATTTCTCGGAACTGTTTTGTATATGCCTTGGAGTGATTGGAATGTGTCACGTTGATGTAGGCACTCGTGTGATGGAGTTTACTATTTCCCAGACATGGTCACATCCACACTTGTCATTGGCATTTAATATGTGTAATCACGGTAGCCTGAGAGGAGAAGAGAGAAGAGAGAGAGAGAGAGAGAGAGAGAGAGAGAGAGAGAGAGAGAGAGAGAGAGAGAGAGAGAGAGAGAGAGAGAGAGAGAGAGAGAGAGATCTGAAACATATGAATAATTTATTTGTGGTCTGTTACCTGTTGCATTTTATTACTGATTTGCAGCAATGGTAAGACCAGTCTTTCTTTAAGCTTACGCCTTTCAGTCAGAGGTAAACTATTAAAAAACACAAGCGCAAAAATACTAAATGCAAATTTAAAACAGAAAAAAACAACAACAATCACCACCGCCGCCACCATCATCACTACACCTCAGGGGCCTCGTGGTTCCTCATCACTGCACCATTATGGGAGAAAGTGAGACTGTCTCATGAAAGACACCGCATAGAGTTTAGCACGCACTTGTTACTCGTAGCTGTCTCATATTATTTATTTCTTCTTCTTTGCTTGGATTGTTTCATTCATACTCGTCTTCATTCCCGCCGCTAATTCTTAGAAACAAATAATTAAAATAGAGATTATGCAAAACAAAAAATCAATGCCGCTGCATTACACAATTAAAAGCAAGTCTCCACATAAGAACAAAACACCATTTTCCTGGTGGGCTCGAGCGCCACCAAAAGGAAACCAATATTTTGGTGACTATCTAGTTCATGGGTAGAGCATCGAGTGTACCGACACTTATGTAGATTGGATTTGTTTCCCAGGCAATGCACCGTTACACGAGTTTCTCCCTTGAGCAATAAAATAATACAGCTGCCAGAAAGTTTCCCTTTCTACACACTTGTCTGGAGCACTGAAGAGTCTCGAATTACCATAGTAAGCTAATGCATCCTGTTGACACAGGTAGATATCGCGCTAATGCATACAATTTATCATAGGACCATAGCTGTCATTTTGATGTAAATCTTCTTGATATATTAAACTATCAATCCACGACTCGCTTATCCTCTTCCGTGTCCCATCACCCATTCACCCCCTAGTTTTTGGCAATTAGGTTGAGTTCGTTTATGCATATTTAACTTACTCTTTTCGTTTTCAAGAATGGTATATAGAAGTGATATAATGACACGGAAAAAAAAAAAATTCAGTGTAGTACTTCATAAATACTCTCAAATGGGTGATATAATGACAGGGAAAAAAAAAATTCAGTGTAGTACTTTATAAATACTCTCAAATCGAGCTGGCTTATAATAATGCGCCTTGTTAGTTACGTGACACTTCATTACTGAGTTAATGATTAGCAGTGTGTGTGTGTGTGTGTTGGCGGGAAAGTGCCTTTTTAAAATAAGTATGAGCGTGGCCTTGAGTCAAAGACATCGTTGTATTTGCCAAGTGTGAGACGTGTCTGGTATTCGTATTGAGTTTTAGAGGAAGCTTAACGGGATAAGCACTTACTTTGCTATTGAACATTCAATTGTTTTAATAAGATTTAATACATACATAGATAGAGGAGCAGGCAGGTAGGCATATACAGCCAAGCTGCATATATGTATACACAGAAGCAAATAAATAAACAAGGCACTCTCTATTTCAGTGAAGTTTTGCATTGCGTTCAGGGCAAATTTGCTTGGAGGTCAATGCCACCAGAAGAGCGAAACTACAGTCCGCTATTTGTTAATGGTGCATTATTATGATGAGCTTACATACGGTATATTGACCATAACGCTAAACGAATTAAAATTCTGACAATGAAGGGATATCGAGGACACTATTTTACGGAACAAGAATGGTAGTAAAAAATAGGTTTCGTTTGGACTAACTCTTATGGGTCTATTGTTATGAGGTTAATAGAAAGTCATTCTGGTGATCTACATAAAACACATACATAACTAACTAATGAGTGTAATTAAAAGGCGTAAATTTATCTCATTGTGTATGAATATTCGTTAATATATGATGTACGTTGATAGCATATGGAGTAAATAGGCTTAACTGATATTTTTCCGTCGTTATATTTCCATCATTACGATCAGCATTATGCCATGTTTATAAAACTGATGCCATGCCAGTTGTATACTTACGAGTATGTCTTTCCTACTGGTCTGGCAGCGCCTTGATATTTTCTTCGGGAAAAAAAAAACTGTGGTTGTCCATTTTTATTTATTTATTTATATTTTTTCTGTTGTATATAGAATCAGAATCCGAAAACTGAAGAGAGAAAAGGTAATGAAAAGGTATGGAAATGACCGAGTTGTGCGACGAAAGCGAAGTTCTGATATTAGGTGATAGGCAGAGAGTAGCTGTGAGTGCATAGTGCATACGTATTAGCACTGTTGTGCTGTAGTCCATGTGTGGTACGATGAAAGAGAGAGAGAGAGAGAGAGAGAGAGAGAGAGAGAGAGAGAGAGAGAGAGAGAGAGAGAGAGAGAGAGAGAGAGAGAGAGAGAGAGAGAGAGAGAGAGAGAGAGAGAGAGAGAGAGAGAGAGAGAGAGAGAGAGAGAGAGAGAGGCAGGAGGAGGAGATTTTATCAAGGAAATGTCAAATTAATTGAAGCCGTATTTTCTGTCTGTCAATTGTTACGAAGACAATTCTTTTTGTATGTTCTGTAAATTAATTTATTATTTTTGTTTGTCTAGAAAAATTCCTCTTAAGATTATATATTTTCGTGATAAAAATGTGGAGTAAGTATTGTGAAGATGGTGAGGGTAAGGTAAAATAGAGCGGCATGAGGGTTGCTAGCTAGATTTAAGCCGGTGTGGATTCCGTGTTGTATATATAGAGTCCTGGTATGTTGGATCCCTGACGACAACTTTTCCTGCTTGTGCTGACATATATTCCTTTCGCTCCACATCCCGCTGTGTACCACGTCGTGCCGAGAGAGAAATCTGGTGTAATGTGGGTCGATGGTATTTGCGGACTGCTTCCAGATTCTCGGCCACACAGAGGGGTGCTTCGAAGAGAAGTGATGAGTAACGCAAGTTGTGTGACGAGGGCGAACCAAATGTGCTGAAGTTTGATGAATTTAATGCTTGTCATTAAATTTGGCAATTTTTACAGTGTTAATGAGGGGCATCTTTGTGTGAATAAAGACATTTATATGTGATGTAAATAATTATGAACTCATTCCATCATCAAACTTCGCCGCACAGGTACCCAGATGAAAAGCGGTCGCTTACTTTTGTCTCAGTGACAGATGGCGTATAAGCACGAATGCGCGACTTATCACTCATCCCACTACCTTGGCAATGCTGATTTAACAGTTTTATATTTTTTTATAAAGGTTTCTTTTTTTGTTTCCTTGAAATGAGAAGAATCCCATTGTTGGTGGATATGAGGAATATTCGTAAAAGTGATTTATTGCGCACATAAGTAAATAGATAACTTAGATTTATGTCGGATGTGAAATGGTAAGTGATACATTCCCAAAGTGTATTGACGAGCCGCCACTGGCAATACCAAAAAGCTTTAGTTGTGCTTTCCATCAAATAAATTACAGGAGATGGACGGGGACAGCGCGTGCACTGTACATCATGCTGCCAGAGAATGTTGTTGCGACAAAAGCTGCTCCTTCAAAGCAACACTTGTAAGGTCTAGCAAGACACGTAGCCTTGAAATATTTAAAGGTATCATTCGCTTCTCTCTCTCTCTCTCTCTCTCTCTCTCTCTCTCTCTCTCTCTCTCTCTCTCTCTCTCTCTCTCTCTCTCTCTCTCTCTCTCTCTCTCTCTCTCTCTCTCTCTCTCTCTCTCTCTCTCTCTGTTGATGAGTTGTATAAATATACTCGTACATACAGGCCAGGTAGTAACTATCTCTTATATAACAATAAGATCACAGAAGAATGACTGGTAGGTTAAAACACTACATATGACTGAAAAGAAGTATATATAAGAGATTAAAAGCAGAGGAAAAGGATTTAAGGCCTCAGTATAATGAATTGGTTATAATAGTCAGCTAGTTAACGAAGAAAGCAAAAAACTATTACGAATTAAAGGTAGCTAGACAGGCGAAGACTGATCCCAAGGGATTCAATCAGGTTTATATATATGTATATATATATATATATATATATATATATATATATATATATATATATATATATATATATATATATATATATATATATATATATATATATATATATATATATATATATATATATATATATATATATATATATATATAAAATGCGACGCATAATCTTTAATCCTGCAAAAGTTTGTCCCCTTGCTGTCTGGATGAGAGAGAACGAAATAATGAAATTGTTCAGCACTAAATACATTTTTGGCCTTCATTAAATCTATCTTGCTTACCAATAGTGACGTTTGATGGGAAATATTAATAAATTTAGGAAAGTTTTGTTGGAATACATCAGCTTAAACAGCTTCAGTTAGATCATTATATATATATATATATATATATATATATATATATATATATATATATATATATATATATATATATATATATATATATATATATATATATATATATATATATATATATATATATATATATATATATATATATATATATATATATATATATATATATATATATATATATATATATATATATATATATATATATATATATATATATATATATATATATATATATATATATATATATATATATATATATATATATATATATATATATATATATATATATATATATATATATATATATATTATTATTTTTTTTTAATTAATTAATTAATTAATTTTTTTAATGTTTATGTAGAGTAAGTGCATGTGCATTTGTTTCATCCACATTATTTTGACGTTGTTGGTCATATTTTTTGGTTGGTGGCATATTTTTCAAGGTGCACATATTAAGTATGTAAAGAACTTCAGCTGACACCTGTCCTGACGCAACGATATACTTGTGTTCAGTGATCTGATCGTGGTTACATGACCTTATAATCCTGTAGTCTCGGACACGGTCATCGGACTTCGGCAACATTGTCCGAAACCGCGTTACGCGTAATACATATACGAGTAAGCACCAAAGGCGAGTATCGCTAAAGGTAGTCAATCCTGAGTTTTAAATAACAAAATGACAAATGCTGCCCTATATATCATTGATCGTGATAAATATTTCTAAAGCGTATTGTATGCACGGATAGCCAAGTACGATGATGCTGCCAAATTACGATGATGCAGCCTTCAGTCCCAGTGACCACGGCTGTAGTGGGTTAGATTATACAAGCCAACAACATAACAGTTACATTAAGTATGTAACAAGGAGTGAGAGACAACATGACGATCGCACACGTCCACGGTAAAGAGAGAAGAACTGAAATTCCACTTGGTGGTGAAGCTGGTCTTTCTTCTTCAGAAAGACATTAGCAAAGTAGTACTGCACTTGTTCTTTTATCAGGAAGGCGGTGGACGAATGGTGGCTTCTTTGTTCAGAACCATGTCTGCATCACGCCGACACCATCAGAACGAGGCAAGACTCTTCAATAAGCTTTGATAAATTTGATGTCCAGAAGGATTCATGTCCCATAGGGCCCGGTTGTTCACTAGAGTTAGGAGGGTTGCCACACTAGGTTAAAAGCCAGGTTAGGTTTCACTAAATCGCTTCGGTTTTTCTTTACAAACAAGAGACATAAGAGGATGGAGGATGCTGATTGACAGTACATTGGGCCGGTGTTGTTTTTGTGACTGTCCTCTTGCTTGTAACTGTACTGTCATGTACACTGTGCTCAGGTAACATACAATACTTGAAAAAGGCATGCTCATAAAGAAAGCTGTTCGAAGGAGTCCCTCGACAACATGGTTAGAGAATTTAGACACATTTATCAACAGTTGAGACCTTTATATTGTCATTCAACGAGGGTTACTAATCTCCCAGTGTCAGTTTGAAGAATATAACTGCTACTAGGTTTAATGTCAAAGTGACCAAGTTTTATAACTGCTAGATAACTAACTATTTGACAATCACTTTCTTTATGACATGGCCATATTTTTTTAACTGAAATCAGTGTATTTTAAATTTCTCTCTCTCTCTCTCTCTCTCTCTCTCTCTCTCTCTCTCTCTCTCTCTCTCTCTCTCTCTCTCTCTCTCTCTCTCTCTCTCTCTCTCTCTCTCTCTCTCTCTCTCTCTCATATATATATATATATATATATATATATATATATATATATATATATATATATATATATATATATATATATATATATATATATAAAGCGTAGGAACTTCTTAATAAGCAACACCTCCATATTCAGTCATGAACAATACGTTCCCATCATCGTGTCAACTCTAAGACATTTGGGCACTAAATAGTTGTCAGTTAAATTGATAGGTACAGATCTGTAAGACAACAAAGTGGTCTCGCCTTTGAGAGTGAGATTAAGCAGAAATTTACCATTTTGGAGCTCATGTGGAGCTTTCAGTTTCGTTAACTAGTGCCCTCTATATAATATCTGGTTGAAACAAGTATCAGGTTTGTTTTGAAGATATAAAGATTTGATGTGCCCTGCAAATTCACATTCAGATAACTAAATACATGCTATAGAAAGATTCTTCGCTTCATAAAATAAATAATAAAATAAATAAATAAATAAAGGAGCAGTGCATAATTTCTTAAATAATGCTGCTGCTACTGCTGATTGTGATGATGCTCATGATGATGATAATAATAACAACAATAATAATAATAATAATAATAATAATAATAATAATAATAATAATAATAATAATAATAATAGACATAATAATAATAATAATAATAATAATAATAATAATAATAAGAAGAAGAAGAAGAAGAAGAATACCCAAACGTCCTCTTTCTAAACACTGGTGGACAACCACAAACAAGGGGACTACTGTGAACACGCTTTCGTGTACACATCACTGTGTAAACAAATGCGTAACTGTTGCGAACAAGGGGACAGCCACGAACACAATACCGGTAACGGTCAGCGGCAGGAGTGCAGAGAAACAAAGGAAAAGAGCAGAGCGTAGGAAAGAACACAAAGGAAACCTAGTAAAGGTTGATACAATCTTGTATGTTTTTGCGCCACGAGGTGTATTACATTATTCATATAATCAATCTGTCTTTGTTTTGAGCCCTGCAAGTGAACGTGCCCGCCTATTATGTTTGATAGTTGGGAGTAGAACTCTGTGTATGTTTCAAATTGTTTACGGAAAATTTTACTTTTCATTGGTAGTTACTCATGTTATTCATGTGCATTTACAAATAATGTTTTAGGAAATTATTGCGTTAGGAGAAAATATTCTTTCCGTTTCACTATTCACATAATGCGTTATCTGAAAGCCGCATTTAATATTACTTTGTGAAATTATACGTTGTGTAAATTTCATGAAAATGTTTGAGTTTTCCCTTCATGCCCGAAGATAAATATGATACTTCAATAACCAGCAACAACATATGTTTCTGCTCAGTGTTTCAGGGCTGCTAAATATTTATATATTAGCACAACATAAACAATATTCAGGAATATTATGCAATAAACACGAAGTATATAGACGAACCTTTTTCTCTTATGTTAAGTATTCGGGATGC
>NC_087164.1:7594922-7632422 GCF_035594125.1 Scylla paramamosain | reverse complement strand
AGAATATTCTTTAATCTACTTTAGAATATTCTGAATCATTCTAGAAAATTTTTGTACATTCTAGAAAATTCTTGATACTTCTACATATTTCTACTGTATTCTAGAAAGTTCTAGAATATTCTAGAAACTTCTAAAAGTGTCTGGTAGAACATTCTGGAAGATTTGAGATTTCTGAAATGTAAGCAAATTCTTCTAAATATGAAAAATTTCTTGCTAGATCTGGTCAGTCCAAGAATTATCTTATTAAATTTAATTTTTTTAGAACACTTTATATTCTTTCTTTCATTGTTTTAACTTACTTGCAACATTTCAAAAGCAATTAGATAAGCAATTGAGATTTTGCAAAGGTCTTTTTACCTGACATGAAAACCAACAGTAACTCATACTATAAAGAAATAAGGCAAAATGTAAATTCATTGTTCTAAGCACAAAAGCAAAGTTTAAGAGTCAAAATAACTTTTTTCTATTTTGTTTAGATGGAAATAACTGAAAGATTATGGTTTGGGGCCAAGGACAAGACAGAAGTAAAATTTTGTTACATAGTGTTATATAAGTGTACTGTTACAAATGCTAAGAGATACATCATCAGTTGTTTTACACAGGTAATGTTAGAATATTCCATATAATATGTATAGTATCTTATAATATATATAGTATCTTATGATATGTATAGTATCTTATGATTTTCAATAAAATCCGGAAGAAGATAATTGTAAACTCAACAATTAAGATTATGAAAATTTCGACTACAAAGTTTAATCACCTTATCACAGTCTGTCATAAGATGTACCGTTGTTGTTTGTCACATGAATGCTTAGGGGCGGGTGTTACGATCTCTATCTAGAGCTGCTGACATCCTAGTTGTTGTCCAGAAAGGCTCTAAGATTCGTTTTATTTCAGTTCAAATTATCAAGGTCGTCTGGATTATTCTCTCTCTCTCTCTCTCTCTCTCTCTCTCTCTCTCTCTCTCTCTCTCTCTCTCTCTCTCTCTCTCTCGCGTGCTGGTCACTTAGGCAGTTGATTTATTCAAAGCGTGGAGCAGGGCGGGGGTTGAGTAGATCTGGAGGCCGTGGATCAAAGTTAATGTTGGTTGGGCGTTTACATCAAGACCAGACTTTTTCCGGAGTTTTGTATAATAATTTCTCACATAGATCTGTTCCATTCTAATTGTTCTTTAATGGTGGTTACAGGGACTCGTCTACCAAGGGATCATGGTTGATGAAAGTGTCACAGCCACTGCAAAATTGTTGTATTATTCACTTTGCAAAAAGAGAAATCTTGTTCCAGATTTATGTAAGTATGACCCATGGAACTTTCTTTTTTTTTTTTTTACTTTATTTTTCACATAAAAAGGTGGAGATGAAATCTTCTCTTTGGGGTTCTTCTGTAACCAGTATCCTAAAATCTTATTGTTGTTGTTTAATCGTTTGTTGCAATAATCGCTACAGTTCAATCTGTTTTATTTTTATTTATTCATTTATTTTATTTATTTATTTTTTTTTTTCGTTGAGACTGATTCAGTAACGTGTCCGTTATTTGCTAACTTGAGCTTTATAAGCTTAGCTCATAGCATAAGCCCAAAAACCCACAATTTTTATATTCTTAGCCAAACTTCATTCTGTGCTTTATAAAGCAGAAATATATTTCACAACCTGTACCTCTTGAGAGCAGGAAATACTTTACAGAGGTCGGAATATGTGTATGGAGAGAGAAAGAATGAGAGAGAGAGAGAGAGAGAGAGAGAGAGAGAGAGAGAGAGAGAGAGAGAGAGAGAGAGAGAGAGAGAGAGAGAGAGAGAGAGAGATACTAAACATCTCTGAATGGCGAGGCCGTAAGCAACTCTAGACAGACAGTGTGACCTGTCGTGACCTGTGATGCCAGGCGTGAGTGGCGTCGTAATGTTCCACAATTTAGCACTTGCGCGCTCCCCTTCACCACATATTTCCACCGCGGAGGTACACACATAAGTTTGGCGTTAGGCATATTTACGTTCGGGACGCCATTGGTGCGTGGATCGAGGTTACCGGGGAGCGAGATGAAAGGGAGGCAAAGAAGCGAGGAATGGATATGTATTTTGTCCAGATCCGAAAGAGAGAGAGAGAGAGAGAGAGAGAGAGAGAGAGAGAGAGAGAGAGAGAGAGAGAGAGAGAGAGAGAGAGAGAGAGAGGATTTAAAATTTAATGAGTGTTTATAATATGCATGTGGCATAATGAAAAGATAAAAGGATCCATAATATGATTTAGGTCTTGGTGTAGCTCCAGAGATGGCTGATACCAAAATTATTATTATATATATATATATTTTTATAAGTAGGACACTGGCCAAGGGCAACAAAAATCCAATAAAAAAAAAAAAAGGCCCACTGAGATGCCGGTCCCCAAATACGGTTTCAAAGCGGTAGTCAAATATTGAAGGGTAATTGTCTTAAAACCTCCCTCTCGAAAGAGTTTACCAGAATTTACCAGAGTTTACCAGAGAAAGAGATGAATGATTGAGAATACTGGTTAACTCTTGCATCAGAGAGGTGGACAGAATAGGAGTGAGAGAAAGAAAAAAGTCTTGTGCAGCGAGGCCGCGGAAGGAGGGGTGCCATGCAGTTAGCAAGATCAGAAGAGCAGTTAGCGGTAGAAGATAGCATTGCGGCGATAAGATAGAGGCTGAAGATAGTCAGTTAGAGGAGAGGAGTTGATAAGATGAAAGCTTTTGATTCCACTCTGTCTAGAAGAGCGGTAGAATGGAACACCCCAAGACATAATTATGTACCATACTCCATACATGGACAGATAATGCCCCTGTACAGAGTTAGCAGCTGGAAGGGTGAGAAAACTGGCGGAGACGTCTCAGAACGCTTAACTTCATAGAAGTAGTTTTAGCTAAAAATGAGATGTCAAGTTTCCACTTTAGATTATAAGTAAAGGACAGACCGAGGATGTTCAGTGTAGAAGAGGGGGACAGTTGAGTGTCACTGAAGAAGAGGGGATAGTTGTCTGGAAGGTTGTGTCGAGTTGATAGATGGAGGAATTGAGTTTTTGAGGCATTGAACAATACTAAGTTTGCTCTGCCCCATTCAGAAATTTTAGAGAGTTTAGAAGTCAGGCGTTCTGTGGCTTACCTGCATAAAATGTTTAATTCCTGAATGATTAGACGTCTACGAAAAGACGTCTAAAATTGCAGAGTGGTATCATCAGCGTAGGAGTGGATAGGACAATAAGATCATTGATGAATAATTGAAATAGAAAGAGAGTGGGTTACAGGACAGAACCCTAAGGAACACCAGTGTTAATAGATTTAGAACAGTTACCGTCTACCACAGCAGGAATAGAACGATCAAAAAGGAAACTTGAGATGAAGTTACAGAGAGAAGGACAGAAGCAGTAGGAGGATAGTTTGGAAATAAAAGCTTTGTGCTAGATTCTATCAAAAGCTTTTGATATGTCTACAACAACAGCAAAAGTTTCACCAAAAAAAAAAATAAATAAAAAATAAATAAATAAAATAAAATAAATAAATAAAATCACCAAAATTATTCCACGTGCTTTAGATGATCCGCGGCTGACTGTATATCGGATTAAGAAAGACGAGAACGAGAAGTAAGAATGTGTGTGTTATCAGAAGCTGGACTGCTTCTATGTTCTAGGAAAGAATCGAAAAGTAAGAGTGTGGGAAGAGATGAATGAGAGGTGCAAGAACCGTGAAAAAAAAAAAAAAAAACAATTGTACCGCTGGCAGCGATCTGGAGAAATGGATAATTTATTCCTTTCAGTGTCTCTCTTGGCAACCATTGGGAGTACTTACATTGAAATATGTAACGAGAAAACCTATAGAAATGTATAAAACCGATAGATATGCATTCACTGATGTAAATATGCATAAAAAACACAAAATCTGCAGAAGACTCTCACTACTTAATGGGCTCCTTATTAGGCACAGTACTCACCTCAAATTAATAATGAAATATGTATACATAACATTGTGAAAACCGCTAATATATGAGAACCGTATCCGTATAGTTTGCAAAAAAAGAAAATTCTGTAGTATCCGTATGTAAGAAAAAGAAAATTCTGTAGTATCCATATGTAAGAAAAAGAAAATTCTGTAGTATCTGTATATAGTACTAGTGCTTGTGGGCTAGAGCAAAGATCCTGTCACCATGCCTTGTGAAATGTAATGCTGTGTCCGTAGATCACCGGGGCTGGAAGAAATAGTTTATGTACTGAGTTTTTTTTTTTTTTCTTCCATTTTATGGATGTATGATTTAGCAGCATTTGAATTTGTATTCGAGAGGAATTTTGGAGATTCATATAAAAAGAGAGTGTCAGACTAACGCTTACGGTCAGAAAATTGTGAGCCTCTTCTCTTTTCATTTCCTCTCTTATTCCATGCACAGAAAAAAAAAGGGAGGATAAGAGAATAGAAAAGCCCTTTGTCACTATGACATTGTCACCGATGGGAATAAATGTGAAAAAAAATATACCAGATATTACGTAGGATTCTCTCTCTCTCTCTCTCTCTCTCTCTCTCTCTCTCTCTCTCTCTCTCTCTCTCTCTCTCTCTCTCTCTCTCTCTCTCTCTCTCTCTCTCTCTCTCTCTCTCTCTCTCTCTCTCTCTCTCTCTCTCTCTCTCTCTCTCTCTCTCTCTCTCTCTCTCTCTCTCTCTCTCTCTCTCTCTCTGTCTCACGTGAAAAGAATTTAAACAACAGGAGTAGCGACAGTTATGGAGGTAATGATAAAGATTCTCTTTCTTGTGCATTCTTGCCCTTCCTTCCCGTGTTACCTTAAAACCAGTACCTGTGATAATGTTGACGGGGATGCTGGGAAGGAGGAGGAGGAGGAGAAGGATACTTATACTGTAAAAAAAAAAAAAAAAAAAACCCGGTTTAATACTAACGTTACTGAAACTAGAGAACCTAATTTATAGTATATATATATATATATATATATATATATATATATATATATATATATATATATATATATATATATATATATATATATATATATATATATATATATATATATATTTCAAGTCAACAAGTTATTAGTCTCTTACACATTACTAGTTAAGTAAAAATAACAATGAATCAGATTGCACAATGATTTGTGGCTACGAATTTCACGAATTATTTTGAGTAATTTCTCTTGACAGTAGAGGAAGATGATTTTTTTTCCGTACCCACCACTGAAATACTCCTGTACTCTTAAGTCTTCTGTTTTTTTTTCTACATTGTAGTCTATTTATTTCCTCCGGTTTCTGAATGTCTTCTACTAAGACAAAATGTTTGTTAGATTAAATAAATATCCGTTCAGATTTACTATCTATATTTAGATCAACTCACCAGTTTGTAGTCTAGCTAAAACAGCTTCTATGAAGTTAGGTGTTCTGAGACGTCTCCGCCAGTTTTTCTCACCCCCCCAGCTGCTAACTTTGTACAAGGGCCTTATCCGTCCATGTATGAAGTATGCTTCACATGTCTGAGGGGGTTCCACTCATACTGCTCTTCTAGACAGGGTGGAATCAAAAGCTTTTCATCTCATCAACTCCTCTCCTCTAACTGACTGTCTTCAGCCTCTCTCTCACCGCCGCAATGTTGCATATCTAGCTGTCTTCTACCGTTATTTTCATGCTAACTGCTCTGCTGATCTTGCTAACTGCATGCCTCCCATCCTTCCGCGGCCTCGCTGCACAAGACTTTCTTCTTTCTCTCACCCCTATTCTGTCCACCTCTCTAACACAAGAGTTAACCAGTATTCTCAATCATTCATCCCTTTCTCTGGTAAACTCTGGAACTCTCTGCCTGCTTCTGTATTTCCACCTTCCTATGACTTGAATTCCTTCAAGAGGGAGGTTTCAAGACACTTATCCACCAATTTTTGACCACTGCTTTGACCCTTTTATGGGACTGGCATTTTAGTGGGCATTTTTTTTTTATTAGATTTTTGTTGCCCTTGGCCAGTGTCCTTCCTACATAAAAAAAAAAAATCAGGGTAAAGGTGCATAGATTGTCAAGAAACTTTTTTTTTTTTTTATGAATACAAGTGAATTATGTAATTTGATGATTTCATGGATACTTCTATTTGGTACATTTCCATTCATCCAATATGATTTTGTTCAATGTATCAAGTATGATCTTTATTCTGGCAATACATTATGGAGGCCGCCGTGGTACAATGGGACCGCGTGCGCTTTGGGGCCGAGGGGTCCTCAGGCGCACGGGTTGTAATTTTGGCCACGATCCAAGGATAAGAAGGGCATCCATTCGAGGTAACGGTTCCCAAATGCAAAATCCAAAGTACTTTGTTATTAGGCACCGCCTTAGCTTTGACCGTTTTAGCTCTGATAGACTAGGGAAATCGGACGTAAAACCGAAAAAAAAAAAAAAAAAACACATTCAGCTACATTTTTTATTTATACATCAAAACAATGCCATCCTTCTGTAAGCGCTGTGTGAAGTAGTACAGTGCCGGGCAGGTAAAGGCACAGCACACACACACACACACACACACACACACACACACACACACACACACACACACACACACACACACACACACACACACACACACACACACACACACACACACACACACACATACCTCGCATGGAACAAAAAACAATCAGACCACAGTTTTGTACACGACTGCTGCAATCATTTATTGAAGCTGACGCGTTGACAATTTCGTATACTTCCTACATAGGTTTAAATTCACTAGGGCATTTATTTAATCTACTCTAACCAATGCCTTCTTATATCACCATGAAACTAACTGGTTAAAATGAATGCCCTAGTGAATTTAAACCTATGATTTACAGAAGGTACGTTGATGATAGTTTTCTCTTATTGAAACACTCTCAACACATTCCTAAATTTCTTAGCGATCTAAACTCTAAACACCCCAATATTGAATTCACACGTGACACAGAAAACAATGGTTCTATCGCGTTTTTGGATGTAATGGTAACTCGTAATAATCAATTACATACAGCAGTTTACCACAAACCAACCTTCACTGGTTTTGAGATAAACTATATCTTTTACTTCTAAATTGTTTAAAATTAATGCTAATAAAACTCTCTTATATCGTTGCTACAGTTTATCCTCTAATTGGTTTACCTTTGACTATGAGATTAAATTTCTAAGGACTTTTTTTCATGATAACGGATTTCCGTTAAGAATTATCAATAACACTATTTACAACTTTTTAGAAAGCAAATTTAATAGACCTTCCTCTAATGACACTCAGACGACACAGAAGAAATACATAAAATTACCCTACTATCGCCGCCTTAGCTATACTATTAGAAAAAGACTCATTACCATACTTAAAACAATGTCCTGACACTAGGTTTATTTTCATCTTCACCAACAATTTTACTGTTGGTTCTTTCTTTAAATTCAAAAACATTCTTACTGGACTCATCTCCAACATCATCTGTGATCTTACCTGTTCGAGTTGCAAAACTCGACATATTGGAGAAACCTAGAGGAATCTAACACAAGATCAGTGAACATAAAGGCAATTCGTTACTTACACAGAAACAGTTAGCTCATCCCCTATTCTCAGCAATAAGAACACATTCACATGCACTTGATCATCCCTTTAATGAGAAGGACTTCAGAATATTACACAATGCTAACGCACATACAGACGCTAAAATATTAGAAGCTATTTACATTAAGCACTCAAAACCTGAACTAAACAACCAATTATCATCATCCCAACTATACATTTTACTAACTCTAGTCGGAGCTTCGGGTTCCGGGTTAGCAAGCAATCACCTCCCCATCAGCAAGATAAAACCAGGTCTGTTTTACTACACTATACCATTATTTCTTCCACTTGCTTTTTGCCTCTCAGTGCCTATAAATATGTTTTACCATATATCTTTGTTGTCTATTTTTTTTTTTTCATTACTACTCAAGTGATTTTGCCTCACCATATAGGTCTCTATTTTGTTTTACGCATGTTGTTGTAACCCTTATTGGTTATGTCTTTTATCTTTAATTAGCATCCACATCATGTATGAGTTTATAAAAAAATAAAAAATGTCTACCGTGGAGTCCCAGCTCGACAGACCTTTCATAGTGGATTATATGTAACAATTCAAACATAAAAATCTTTACCCATGCCTTGTTAACAGGTATAAATATTCACGCACACACAAACACACATACACACACACATACCACCACCACCACCACCACCACCACCACCACCACAACAACAACAACAACAACAACAACAACAACAACAACAACAATCACTGGAAATCGAGGAATCTTGACCTGTTTGTAACCTCCTTGGTTGGAGAGACAGTGAGGGAGGAGTGAGTGGACAGTGGAGGAGTGAGAGACAGCTCGCGGTGGCCGGGTTACTTGCCTCTACCTGAGGATTAACACTTTTAGAAATTGTCCAAAGACTAGAATGTGCTGTGTAGTTCTGGTCCCCATATTACAGGAAGGATATAGGTCTCTTAGGATGAGTACAAATGAGAATGACTAAAAAATATACAAGGGATGAGAGGTATTCCTTACGAAACGAAACTGAAGCTGTTAAATTTGCATTCCTTAGAGAGACGTAGGTTAAGAGGGACCTGATAAAAGTCGTAAAGTGGTATAAGGGTTATAACAAGAGGGACGTAAGCAAAATCTTCAGGATCAGCAATCAGGATAGAACAAAATATAACGGATTCAAGCTTGACAAATTTAGGTTTTATGAAAGAGATAGGAAGGTTTTTTTTTTTTTTTTAATAGAGTGGTGGACGAATGGAACGGACTCAGTAATCCGGTTGTTAGTGGTTAATCATTAGAGAGCTTTAAATAAAAAAAAAGATTAGACAAATTTATGGGTGGGGTTGATAGGTGGAAACATAGATATGTTTCATACAGGGACTGCCACGTGTAGGCCTGGTGGCTTCTTGCAGCTTCCCTTATTTTCTTATGTTCTTATGTATATTCTAAATTCACGCTGTCTTATTCGCATTTTTCACTCATTATTGGTACTTTTCACTCACCCTTTGGGCTTGTTACGGCTGAAATCGATAAAACATAGCAAAACTTACAGGCTAAATGTTGCCTTGTTAGTATTGCCTATCTTGGTGTACACGTATATATCTCTGGTATATACGTATGTACACTCGCTCCAAAAACTATAGAATTGACCGTAGTATTGTATTTAGAGTACACAGCCATAATGAAAAGGATCAATATATGGGTGCTTGTATATAGTGATTCGAAACCGGTGGAATAAGACTATCAAAATATATCTCTACATATCAACGCTGGCATCTCAACACTCTTCTTTCCCAATACTTATCGTCTTTGGTCTCGAAATGTTTAGCCTAAGTTGTGCACCTATACTTTTTTTGAGTGACTGTATATATAATTAATTATCCTTGCCTACACCTCAACCATTCATCCCATCATGGCTTAGCTGTGAAGCTATTAGGGTGCTCCACCAGCCGACATAGGTCTTGGACTGGCGATGGTGGTCCCACTGTGAACAGCGCGATGAGTTGTGTCACGTCACGGCAGTGCCCGAGTGTGGAAGTGTGGCCCCTGCCTAGCAATTCAGGATAATTTTTTAAAACAGGTAGTCGTAGAACCCACAAGGGGGAATAATATTCTAGATTTAATTCTTACTAACAGGGAGGAAGCAGTCACGCAGGTAGAGGTTGGAGGACAGCTAGGTAACAGTGACCATAGGGAAATTAGGTACAATCTAGAATGGGAAGAAACTGTTAGAAATAAAAACACTAGTAAAATACCTTTAGGAGAGCAGATTTTGTAGAATTAAAAAGGTACCTCCAAGGAGTGGACTGGCAAAGGATGCAGGGTGAGGTCAGGTCAGGGACGGAGTTCAGAGAGATAAGGCAGGATGAGGGAGGTGAGGTGAGGCTCCAGAAGGGAGGAGGAAAGAGGAAGGGGGGAGATAGGTGTGAGTATGTTGGAATGTCAGGTCATGCTGAAATGAGAGAGGTAAGGTCGAGGCGAGTTGATGAGGGAGGGGAGAGGATGGTAGGGAACGAGATGAGGGGTTTAGGTGAAGTAAATGTAGATGAATTGTATAAATATTTCGTAGATAAAGTTCATACAGGTCAATTAGCAAATATCCCGTATAAAACAATAAGATCACAAAAAAATGACCCTAAATGGATGACTGCTAGGTTAAAGCATTATATAGGGCGTAAGAGAAGTATATATAAGAGATTAAAGGCAGGTGAGGAAGTTTTAAGGACACAGTATAATGAATTAGTTAGAACAGTCAGGAAGTTAACGAGGAAAGCTAAGGACAATTATGAATTAAAGGTAGCCAGCCAGGCGAAGACGGACCCCAAGGGATTTTATCAGGTATACAGGACGAAAAATAAGGATACTGTAGGTCCATTAAAGGCAGCAGATGGGGAGCTGGTTAGTTCTGGGGAGGAGATTAGTAAACTTCTGAATGATTATTTTTTAACTGTCTTCACTCAGGAAAACATGCAGGATATGCCAGATAGTGAACAGGTGTTTAGAGCAGATGAGTATGAGAAGCTGACGGATATTTCCATAACTAGGGAGATAGTGGAGCAGGAGATAGATAGGCTAAAAAAATTCAAGTCACCAGGACCTGATGAAATATATCCCAGAGTACTGAAGGAATGTAAAAAGATTATTAGTGAGCCGTTAGTTTCTGTCTTTAGGAAATCACTGGAGTCGGGTGAGGTACCAGACATGTGGAGGCAGGCTAATGTAGTACCCATCTTTAAGAAAGGGGATAAAACTTTAGCATCTAATTATAGACCTGTCAGCTTAACTTCAGTTGTAGGTAAAATGTTAGAGTCAATAATAGCCAGGAACATTAGGGAACATTTAGACAAACATAACTTGATAAATCAGTCACAGCATGGCTTCACGAAGGGGAAGTCTTGCCTGACAAACTTGTTAAGTTTTTACAGTAAGGTGTACGAGGCAGTAGATAATGGTGATAGTTATGATATCTTATATCTGGACTTTAGTAAAGCATTCGACAATGTGCCCCATCAAAGGCTCCTGAGAAAGGTTAGGGCGCACGGGATAGATGGGAAGGTGTTAGGTTGGATAGGGTCATGGCTTGGTAACAGGCGACAGAGAGTGCTAATAAACGGCTCGAAATCCGAGTGGGGTCATGTCATTAGTGGGGTGCCACAGGGATCAGTATTAGGGCCATTATTATTTCTAATATATATCAATGACTTGGATAGTGGAATTAGTAGCGATGTTAGTAAATTTGCGGATGACACAAAGATAGGTAGATTAATTAGGTCAGAAGCGGATGCCATCGCCTTGCAGATAGACTTAGATAGAATGAATGAATGGACGGATAGATGGCAAATGCAATTTAATATCAATAAATGCAAAGTGCTTAGCGTAGGTAGAGGAAACCCACACAATAGGTACACATTAAACACCCAAACTCTGGTAGGTACAGGGTACGAGAAAGATTTAGGAGTTATAGTTAGCTCTGAACTCCGTCTAGGGAAACAATGCATAGAAGCCAGAAACAAGGCAAATAGGGTACTAGGATTCATTTTTAGGAGTGTTAAAAGTAGAAGGCCGGAAGTAATATTAAAGTTATACTTGGCGCTGGTCAGACCTCATCTAGACTACGCTGTGCAGTTCTGGTCCCCACATTACAGGAAAGATATAGGTCTATTAGAATCAGTACAGAGGAGAATGACTAAAAGGATACAGGGGATGAGGAGTATTCCTTACGAAGCGAGGTTGAAGCGGTTAAATTTACATTCTCTAGAGAGACGTAGGTTAAGAGGGGACCTGATAGAAGTCTTTAAGTGGTAAAAGGGTTATAACAAGGGAGATGTAAGCAAAATTCTTAGGATCAGCAACCAGAGTAGAACAAGAAATAACGGGTTCAAGCTTGAAAAATTTAGGTTTAGTAAGGAGATAGGAAAAAATTGGTTCTCAAATAGAGTGGTAGATGAGTGGAACGGACTCAGTAATCATGTAGTTAGTGCTAGGACACTAGAGAGCTTTAAGAGAAGATTAGACAAGTTTATGGATGGGGATAACAGATGGAAATAGGTAGGAGTGTTTCATACAGGGACTGCCACGTGTAAGCCTGGTCGCTTCTTGCAGCTTCCCTTATTTCTTATGTTCTTATGTACTTCCCCCCCACCCTCTCTCTCTCTCTCTCTCTCTCTCTCTCTCTCTCTCTCTCTCTCTCTCTCTCTCTCTCTCTCTCTCTCTCCCTCTCTTTCGTGACGTTAATTTACTGTTTACTTCATCGATTGCAGTGCGACCGATACTGAACGTAAAAAATATTACTGAAATCAAAAAACAAAAATTGTACACATGAAAGCAAAAGATATGTAACGTTAGGTGGCAAGAAATAAATACGCGCCGTAATTTTCTGCATTTTCTCCATAATTTTCTGCATAATCTTCTCCATATAATTTTAATGTACACAGTTGATTGACATGTTTCCACAAAAGAATAATACCTTCCATAGCATGTTTTCATGTATATTATTTATCTAAGGACAATAAGGATTGTACGTGTTTGCTGGCAGATATTTACTGCCCAGGAGAGAGAGAGAGAGAGAGAGAGAGAGAGAGAGAGAGAGAGAGAGAGAGAGAGAGAGAGAGAGAGAGAGAGAGAGAGACATTACTGTGGCGTGAAAAATTGTGGAAAATATTAGAATTGGTGCTGGAAAGAGCGCAGGAAAAATAACAATGCAGTAACAATTTTTTTTTCATTGCCATATGCACAAGAATGCAAGAGGAAGAAGCAAGGATGGGAAATATGAATTGTGGAAATCATCCAGAGGATACAGGAATACGTGAAAATTATGATGAAAAAGATTTGGCGAATTTGGTGAAGGAACTGGATGAGTACGATGGTTACAGAAGGAGGAGGAAGAACAGGAAGAGGAACAATGGATGCTGATGTTTGATGAATCTCTGGGAGAGAGAAAATGGATAAAAGCAAATATATAGGAATGAATCGATGTACTCGCGGGGCAAGCCAGCAAGCAAGCAAGGAATGAAGGAAGAGTGCGTGGTGTCCAGGACAGGGGGAGTAAAAGCTGTTGCCTGGTTGAGCATGAGAACACGTCTGGCAATCTTCCCTAACCCAACGTAGAGGGACTTAGAGAGAGAGAGAGAGAGAGAGAGAGAGAGAGAGAGAGAGAGAGAGAGAGAGAGAGAGAGAGAGAGAGAGAGAGAGAGAGAGACACTTCTCTGAGCTGTGGACGAAAGAATGCATTTCCTCTCAACCTCTCGAAACTGTATGATAAGTTTTCTTTTCCAGTGTTTACGAGCCTCTCTTTTATCTTCTGTGTCTTTCTAGTCCACTGTGTGTGTGTGTGTGTGTGTGTGTGTGTGTGTGTGTGTGTGTGTGTGTTATCTCTGCTGTGGTGACTTGCTGTACATCATATCTCAGTGTAATGTTTCTCGTGACTGAAGCAACAGACCACAAATTGTTCATAAAGCTGAACATCATTATTGTTTTCCTTCCTCAATCAGTGTTCACTGCTAAGCTCTTCCAGTATTTACAATCAATGATTCTTATATTTCTTATGTCCATAGTAAACTCTTTAGGCACAACAAAGAAGCTTTGAAATTTATATTCTGCTGTTTTTATTATCAAGACCTTCGACTTCAGTTTACAAATTGTGTCAATACAGGTTTGAATAAATCCGAATCAGTATTTTCAGTAGTCTAAGCGATCAAAGCAATATTTTTCGAATAAGACGTCTGGGTCCCTCTTTCTCTTCGTCTGTCAACTTTTATTACAGCTCGCTGATTAAATTTTGCGAGATAACCTGTAAGAGTAATCTTACAATTTAGCGAAATCTGTCTTGGAAGATAGACCGTGGTTGAGCGGTGCTCAAGTATTATATGAGTGGTGACTTTTATCACTCTTTTACTCTTCATTCATGACGAAATTCATGTTGTATAACTGTATAGTGATGGTGCCATAAGAGACATACAGTCTATTTTTTTGGCAGCCAGTTTTGCTTTCGATATATTATGGTGTGTGTGTGTGTGTGTGTGTGTGTGTGTGTGTGTGTTCGTTAGTTCATTCCGTACTTTATTAATCTACCCGTGCATTATCACAGGTTAGAGGTCTACGACAAGCAAATTGCTACTCAAGTAGACTGTGCCAGGTGACTAAAACGAAACTTCTCGTGAATAGAAATTCACACATACATGCTCAAAATTCGATTGCATTAATTTTCATTTAGTTTTTAGTAGTATTTACAAAAAAAAAAAAATTATCGATAATCCATATCCTGCAATAATAGTAGTCTCACAAACTCCAAGGCTACTAACATAAGATTTGTAACTTAATATCATGTTTGCCTGAAGTGAAGATTAAGAGGAGATATCGTAAGCAGCATGATGTTTACCACAATTATTTGACAGATAAATAATATAAACAGTTTCCCCATGGACAGTCAAGTCTTTTTAAGTCATAAATAGAATAGCCTCGTGAAATACACCTAACATGATTTTCTTTAGAATTTCCACGATTACTCCACTATGGCAGGTGTACTTTTTTTCTTTCATTTTATCTATATCTGTATATATATATATATATATATATATATATATATATATATATATATATATATATATATATATATATATATATATATATATATATATATATATATATATATATATATATATATATATATATATATATATATATATATATATATATATATATATATATATATATATATATATATAGGTAAATAGATAGATAGATAGGTTTATTTATTCATATTATTTATTTTTTCACTTCAGCCCCCAGCATACTCTCACGTGATTTCATCTTTCTTAGAGGTTAGACGCTAATGACAAACGACTAACTGTTCTGAATTCCTTTTCATTCAGATGTAAATACGCGTCACTTGATCGATGTCGTATGAGTGATAACGTCACTACCCTGCTGCTCGCCTTCTTTACAACTTCACATAGCATTCTTAGATTACATCGGTCATTTTGTCTTTCTGCATGACACTAAAATTCCATCCTGCCCCTTGACATCGAAGTTATGACGGGTACTCTGACAGTCAGTTATGAGACAGGAATTACTGCCACAGCATGCCTTAACGCGCTGACTAGTATATGCTTTTACGAGTACAGAACTCCAAAATTCATATATAGCTCCGCAGCACCTAAAAACTCCCGTTGCTTACCACCTTCAGTATATCTGATGCCTCTCTTTTGTTTCTAGTTCCTCCAACTCTTCGGTATTTTTGTAGACGTCTGCCCAGACTTCACCTACACATTGACCTGACCCTAATGGATCCAAATGGTGGTCCCTCATCACGTCACATGCACCACAGGCCTGCTCGTACCTCACAAACGCATTCCTCTTTAAGGTCATTGGCCTTTCATCATTCATCATTCAAATCGTTCACTCCATCACCGCTGATTTTCGTATTTCCCCGCTATTGTTTGTGACGCCGGTGGAGGCATGTCATCAGGTTCCTAAGAAGGTCGTCCAGCACCTTGATTACAGGAACATCACCTCTTTTTTGTCAGATTGTGACTCAGCTCTGTTATCAGGTCCTTATGATGGTCGTTCAGCACCTTGATTACAGGAACACCACTTCTTTCTCTAAGACTGTGACCACCCTTCACTTGGCACAGTCACGTACTCCAGGCCATTAATTAGCATGCATCAACTGCCTCAAATTAGGTAAACTGAAGCAGTTCACAGTGCGTTTATCAGATAACCGAAAACATATGTACCAGCCACATAAGGCTATCCTTACATGTCAACAACCCTTGGAGACCTCTCGCGCTACCATAAAAGTCTCTCTCTCTCTCTCTCTCTCTCTCTCTCTCTCTCTCTCTCTCTCTCTCTCTCTCTCTCTCTCTCTCTCTCTCTCTCTCTCTCTCTGCAATTTCTTTCAGAGCTATGCGCACTCAAGCAAGCCGTAATGATTACTAACGTGAGCGAAAAGGAAATTAACAGAGCGAAACACAAAGGACAATACCATCCTTTTTATCATGCAATGACACCATAAATACGAGTACACATTCAGCCTGCTAATCAGCCCTTCATCAGTCATATAAATTTATCAAAATTTATCAGAAATCGATTTCTTCTCTTTTGGTAAACAAATGCCTTTATATATATATATATATATATATATATATATATATATATATATATATATATATATATATATATATATATATATATATATATATATACATAACCATATGGTTGTGTTGTATCTAGTCTTTGTGGGCATGGCGCCCACGTTTACAAGCATGGTTGTTCTGCACTATGTGTTGAAGCTCGTACTATTGTACAATTATCGACCACTGAAATGGAGTAAATCGCCTTTCCCACCAGCCATTAGTTGTACAGAGCTATTAGATCGTGAAGATGTGGATCTGCTGTTCTCTTGCATTGAAGAATTATGTAAGTCACGTCTTGTTTTGCATGGGTGGCGATGCGTCTATGCTTCCTGACGTAGGGCAGGAGTTCCGTGTCGTCCATTCAGTTATATGGAAGGTAAATATACTTGTTTATCAATGATGTAGGAACTCCAACGAGAAGTACCGATCATATGCTTAGACATTCATATACTACACTCGTATATATTTACGTAAGTGACGAAAGGAATAAAACCAGGGAGATAGAAAGATTTTCGTTTTCAAATAGCGGAAGTTGACTAAATAGTCGCAGTAAGTAGTTCCGTAGTGTAGGATCAACAGCGAGCCTTTAAAGAAGATTAGATGAATTCTTGCATAGAGATCATATGTTGACACAGATAGGTAGGCTTTTTAAAGTTAGAAATACGCATGTCTTTTTCTCTTTCTTTCAGCTTCTTTTGTGTTCTTATGTATTTTATTTCGTGCAGGTACTTCAACAATTTTTTTAGGTTTATAGTACTTTACTGTCACTTCGGTGTATTTTTTATTGATTGTAAATTAAATCGATGAATGTTTTACATCCTTGTCGTGTGACCCAGATAAATCCACACAAACATCTCATGCTATTCTCATACACAGGAATGCGATTGCTTCCTTATGCAGTGCTCCCGAGGAAGGATATTTGCTTGGAAAGTCCTTCAAAGAAATAATATTCTTTTCACAGAGTTAAGAGAAGAGAAGTTTCAAATATTCACCGTAGTTTTTTCTTTGCTACGTCTTGCAACCGATAAACTTCCTCACTGATTTTTAATTTGAAGAATTGTAACTTTGAGTCTTATGTTGATATTGGCTTACCTTTGAAATCCTTGTTGTAGGAGTGTCTGCAGCGAGAATATTCTCATTTCACCTCACAATGAACGTCCACCGCTGTCCAATCCTCTCGCCCGCCTGCCTCAGAGTAAAGCTCCCACCCAGACTCTAATTACTTCCCTCACCACTCTGACACACAACCCAATAGAATTTCCTCCTGCTTTCTGTTCAGTTCTTGCGACTTTACTGTTTGCACATCGGTATTATAATATCGAATCTCAGTCTCGTTATTTTATTTTGTTGTTGTTTGTTCAATGAAAGTTATAACTGCGTACATAAGAATATACTGGACGTTACTGAATCAGTTCTCAATCCCGGAAAGAATTACCCCACAAGCATTCCACACGCAGTCAAATATGTTCAGCTCATCCACACTTGCACCACGCACGTGATCCCCACGCAACACAACATACATTTTAATTTCGTTATCAATAAGTTTTTGTTTTTGACACTTTTTTTTTTTTATGGAAAAGTAACTTTTGTTATCTAGTAAACTGATTCCAAAGATATATCTTATGGAACTTTAAGAAATTCATGCATTTTTTTTTTTCGTTTTTTAAATATGACATTCTTATAATATTGTTTCAAACTCCTCCAAATATGAACATCAAAACCGATTACTTTATATGCATGTTAACTTTCTCGATAAGCAATGCGTCAAATCAGCTGAGAATTTGACTTAATCAAAAATGAAAGCGATATCGATAATTAAACCATCATCGTTGGTTACCGTGTCTCGCGGTGATGGTCTTTGCCGAGATGCACTCACTTTTAGAATCTGGCTAAAAGAGAGAAACCCACATATTGATTTACTGTGTTAATGACTCCCTGTGTGGGATGACTTTGTGAGGGCACGAGCAGTTGCCTGGTGGTCGAGGGTTGTGGCAGGCGTTTGGTGTCTGGTGCAGAGTGAGTGGCTCTGACAGATGGCCTTAAGGAATTAAAGGGACAAAATGGGCCATTACGATAGTAGTATACTAAGAATGAAGGAATCTTCCCGATTTGAGTAAATACAAAACTCATCATATCGCTATTGCCTTATTTCTTTTCAGTAAGTATTTACAAAGAGAGAACGATGGTTTCATAGCAACGAATTACATTCCGTCGTGTAGCAAGAATGGAAGAAAAAAAAAATTATACATGAGCTGTAATCTACTTGTAAGTTTTTCCTCATCCTCTCCTACGCTCATCGTTGTGTGTCACAAGTGCATCACTTTGTGTATCACAAGTGCAAGTAGAGACTGCAGGCTGGGAATAAGTACGGAGGATGTTGATCAAAGGTCTCAGAGCAATTTTAGCTAGGAATACGAGAGAGAGAGAGAGAGAGAGAGAGAGAGAGAGAGAGAGAGAGAGAGAGAGAGAGAGAGAGAGAGAGAGAGAGAGAGAGAGAGAGAGAAATAAAATAAATAAAATAAATAAATAATTCGATTAAAAGTAAAGAGAGAGAAAAAAAAAGATCGAGAACATTTTACTTCACAATCCTATAGGGAAATTTTTAAGGGTCAGTAGATTCTAAAGAGAGAGAGAGAGAGAGAGAGAGAGAGAGAGAGAGAGAGAGAGAGAGAGAGAGAGAGAGAGAGAGAGAGAGAGAGAGAGAGAGAATTTCTTAACTGATGACAAAACCATCAATAAACGGGAATGTCTTCTGTTAAACATTTGATGCTAAAGTAATTCACCAATGTGAATTCGATGAAACTGGGGATAAGTAAGAATAAAATAATTCGATTAAAAGTAAAGAGAGAGAAAAAAAAAGATCGAGAACATTTTACTTCACAATCGTATAAGGAAACTTTTAAGGGGTCAATAAATTCTAGATATTCAATACTCATTTTAATCGTACTTATAAAGGAAATCGCTGTTTTTTTGGATGCTGAACGTTATATTTCCTGAAATTCTCTACACATTTTTCCTCTTTATCACCGGATTTTTTTGTGTTGTGTTTATTAATGTCTCAGACACGCATCTGGTTTCGTTTATGATATTAATAATTTTCATCTATTTGCTTCTGCTCTCTTTCTGGTCTCTCTTTCTGGTCTCTCTCTCTCTCTTCTCTCTCTCTCTCTCTCTCTCTCTCTCTCTCTCTCTCTCTCTCTCTCTCTCTCTCTCTCTCTCTCTCTCTCTCTCTCTCTCTCTCTCTCTCTCTTCTTTAGGTGGTTGTGTGTGTGTGTGTGTGTGTGTGTGTGTGTGTGTGTGTGTGTGTAAGTTTGTTTTATTTTGACCTTTAAGTCTGTCCTATCTAGTATGACTATCTATCCGTCTTTCCTCGTATCTATTATCAATATGTCATGCCAACTTTCAAGCAGCAGAACACTCAAACTAACCGTCAAGCCATCCATTTTTATCTTTATCTGTTTTTTTAATTAATTAATTTTTCTTATGTTTTAGAAAACGTGACAGAGACGAAAAATGAACTAACGATGGGGAGGGACACTTTTCCTGAACTGAACCTCTGAAGTGAACTATATAAAAAAGATATATGCTATCATCGATTACATTTTGAGAAGCAAAATAAAAGTGCTGACATGAAATTCCTCTTTCCGATTTTGCCCTCCTTTCGTCCTTTTGGCAGTGTCGACCTTCTGGTATAAATATTTGATGGCGCAATAAAAAGAATAGTCGGTGAGGTATCGATATTCATAGCATGCCAGACACCCAGCGGCCTCCGAATGAGAGGAACTGAGAGAGGCATACATACGATAGGGACGGCATCCCCGGTTTTATGAGAAATATATATATATATATATATATATATATATATATATATATATATATATATATATATATATATATATATATATATATATATATACATATATATATATATATATATATATATATATATATATTATATATATATATATATATATATATATATATATATATACATATATATATATATATATATATATATATATATATATATATATATATATATATATATATATATATAGAGAGAGAGAGAGAGAGAGAGAGAGAGAGAGAGAGAGAGAGAGAGAGAGAGAGAGTTAGAGGATGTATACGACATAACAGTGGCATCTCTTGGTTATGGGGATGTACAGCTCTCCTTTGGTATATGAAGGTGTGCACCGGTGGCATCCCTTGGCTATGGGAGTGTGCAGCAGCGGCGTCCTTCAGTTATGAGGATGTGCAGCAGTGACATTCCTTGGTTATGGGAGTTTATGTATAGCAGTCTCTCTCTCTCTCTCTCTCTCTCTCTCTCTCTCTCTCTCTCTCTCTCTCTCTCTCTCTCTCTCTCTCTCTCTCTCTCTCTCTCTCTCTCTCTCTCTCTCGAAAACTGCATGGTGTTATCGCTTGCCCACATATATATATATATATATATATATATATATATATATATATATATATATATATATATATATATATATATATATATATATATATATATATATATATATTGTAATTTTCCTTTTTTATATATTTCCTATCCCCCTCCCTCGAAAAAAAAAAAAATCTTTCTTGCAAATAGTTGTTGTGTTCTTCTTTTTCTATCCTCTTCCATATATTTTACTCTATCATATTTTTTTATGCTGCTCTTTCTTCCCGTTTCTTCACCAGATTTGCAAAGCAATATTAAAAGAACACAGGTACCTCTATGAATCACTCTGTGTATGTCAACATTATTGCGTTTTATATATTTTGAGCAGCCCGTTCTCATCTTAAGTTATTACACTGAAAAGAAAATCCAGATAAGTTTTAAGTATTTACACTTTCCCGAGGAGTACAAGCTTTACGGGAAATGTCTCGCGAGGGGATGAGCCAAATTCCTTTAATATGTTAACTGACACCTGGCAGTTCAGATGATCATGGTATAACCCTTCATGTTACTGTTGTGTGTGTGTGTGTGTGTGTGTGTGTGTGTGTGTGTGTGTGTGTGTGTGTGTGTGTGTGTGTGTGTGTGTGTGTGTGTGTGTGTGAAGTCTGTCTGTGCAGGTGCTTATCTCTCTTCCACTACCGCACCCCTTTGCCCACACCCACCCGCACCTGCAAGATGGTCTCGTGTGTCTTGCGCCTGCGGTGTTTGTGCTTATCCCAGCGCCACATCCCCCCAAAAAAGAAAAAAATCAACGCAGAACTCCATCTGCCCCGCTGCCGCGTTGTCTGCCTTGTCTTCCCGGCACAATGATGGTATGGCAAATTGTTCAGCGGTATTAATAATGTATATGAGAGAAATAAAAAAAAAAAAAAAAAAACACGTTGATCTGTGCTAGGAAGATTGAGACCATTTTTTTTTTTAAACAGCATTGAGAACTATGTTAATATTCAATAAAGTTAGTTGAAAATTTAGAAATATGACGACGAATATTTTTCCTATAAGTCAAGGTAACTAACAACGGGACAGATATCCACACACACACACACAAAAAAAGAAAGAAAGAAAGAAAGAAAGAAAGAAGCGCTACTTCCAAAAAAGAAACCAAAGGATAACAAACAGAAAAAACAATTTAGTTTTTTTAGGTGATGTGATACTCCTGTATTGAAAAGGTTCACTTTGTTTGCAGCAGGACATACAGAAATAGAAAAAGAGCTCAAAAGTTTCCCTGTAAATTCGACGAAACAGCGAGGATATACAGGTTATATCTTGTATCAGTAAGATAGACACAGCAGGGATGGAAGTAGGTAGTTTTGTGCTGCGAGACCGCGGAAGGGAGGGAGGCATGGAATTATACTTCGGACAGAAGATAGTAGGAGATGCAACTTTGCTATGGTGAATGACTTGAGACAGTCAAAAGAGGAATCGATGGATGTGTTTAGGACGGTTGTATGAGTTGAATCTTTCCATAAGTCGGAGGAATACCCCGTACATGGATGGATAAGGCACCTGCATTAACTTAGCAACTGGTAGGAGAGAGAGTGACATTATAATACCGAACTTCATGGTACCAATTTTAGCGGAAGAGATCTGAAATGTCTTGCTGAAATTCTTAATAAAGGACAGTGCAGGTATATCCCGTATAGAGAATGAGGATGTTTGAGACGATGAGGGAATAGCTCCAAAACACACCAGGGCTGAAAAAAAAAAAAAAGCACTCAGCAATAAGCAATGACGAAGTCATGAGCGTGGGTCCGCCACTCTCGTTACCTGAGTTGACGTTAGTGTCGCTGATAATCATGAGGGTCGGGATTATAGGTGTTAGGTGTTTAGCGAAATCTGCGATGGATATAAGAGCAACAGGCAAATGTTGGGCAGCCAGCTGATGTGCTAGTTCATATTTCATACTCTTAGCTTATGTTTGTATGTTGCTATAAGTTTGTGTTTTGAATAACTGCGTTTTGCTTGTTTTGAGTGTGAGCTACAGTTATAATGTTTTAATTATTCATATATACATTGTTTTTTTTGCTAGCTCGCTTTTTTTTTATATTTTTTATTTATAGTACCTTGCTATGTTCTTAATTTCTCTAGAGCTGGGTTTCATGATGAACTACGATCTTGTTTTCTCTGTTTTAGATTGCGTTTTATGTATTTCATGTTTTATACATTATACTTGTTTTGTAATTTTATATCAGTATTGAATACCGTGGTCAATAAATGATTTATTTATTTGTCTCTGTGCCGCGATGCTTACATGCTTTATGGGAAACAGGGTGGTGGTGGTGGTGCTGGTGGTGGCGAAGAAGGAAGTAAAGTATAAGGAAGAGGAGGAAGGGGAAGGAGGAGGAGGAGGAGGAGGAGGAGGAGGAGGAGGAGGAGGAGGAAGCGTGACTGATGATGGCGATAGTGCAGACATCCCTGATTACGATTGGTGGGAAGTGCGTCGAGGCAGAGTTAGTAGTGAGTGTGTTATGTTGATTGGGATGATAAACTAAAAAGGAACATGAAGGTGGGTTTTTTTTCTAGAACCACTGTAAATTACTGTAAGTTCCGCAATGAATTTGTCTGTATTAGTGTTTTAGTTTCCTTTGCTTACCATTGTGGTTACATAAGAACACAAGAAGGGAAGCTGCAAGAAGCCATCAGGCCTACATGTGACAGTCCCTGTATGAAATATATCTACCTATTTCTACTCATCATCCCTATCCATAAATCTGTCTAATCTTTTAAAGCTCCCTAATGACTCAGCACTAATTACTTGATTACTGAATCCTTTACATTCATCTACCACTCTATCTGAGAACTATTTACTATTTCTTTCTCTTTTCTAAACCCAAATTCTTCAAGCTTGAACCCGTTATTTCCTTTTCTATCCTGGTTACTGATCCTAAGAATTTTGCTTACGTCCCCCCTGTTATAACCCTTATACCACTTAAAGACTTCTATTAGGTCCCCTCTTCAACTACGTCTCTCTAAAGAATGTAAATTTAACAGCTTAAATCTCGTTTTGTGAGGAATACTCCTCATCCCCTGAATATTTCTAGTTATTTTCCTTTGTACTGATCCTTCCTGTAATATGAGGACCAGAACTGCACAGCGTAGTCTAGATGAGATCTGACCATCGCCAAATATATATATATATATATATATATATATATATATATATATATATATATATATATATATATATATATATATATATATATATATATATATATATATATATATATATATATATATATATATATATATACGAGTATATATATATATATATATATATAATATTACTTCGGGACTTCTACTTTTAACACTAGTAAAAATTAATCCTAATACCCTATTTGCCCTGTTTCTGGTCTCTATGCATTGCTTTCCTAGACGGAGTTCAAAGCTAACTATAACTCTTAAACATTTTTCATACTCTGAACCTACCAGAGCCTCGTTATTTATTGTGTACCTACTGTGTGGGTTTCCTCTACCTACGCTAAGTACTTTGCATTTGTTGATATTATACTGCATTTTCCATCTGACTTTCCATTCGTTCATCCTATTCAAATATGGCTGCAAGGAGATGCCATCCAATTCTGACCTAATTAATTTACCTATCTTCGTGTCATCCGTAAATGTACTAACACCACTACTAATTCCACTATCCAAGTCATTGATGTATATTAAAAATAACAAGGGCCCTAATACTGATCCCTAATTACTGGATCCCACTCGGATTTAGAGTCGTTTATTACAACTCTGTCGCCTGTCGCTTAGCCACGATCTTATTCAGTCTAACACCTTCCCATCTATCCCGTGCGCCCTAATCTTTCTTAGTAGCTTCTGATGGGGTACCTCGTCAAGCGCGTTACTAAAGTCCAGATATAGCATGTCATAACTATTACCATTATCTGCTGCCTCGTAAACCTTACTGTAAAAACTTAACAATTTCGTCAGGCAAAACTTTCGCTTCGTGAATCCATGCTGTGACTGATTTATCAAGTTATGTTTGTCTAAATGTTCCCTAATATTCTTCGCTATTACTGATTCAATTATTTTATCTACAACAGAAGTTAAGCTGTCAGGTCTATGATTAGACGTTAAAGGGTGCTATTTTGGCTTGTTATGTTATCTACAGGGAAAAATATATATACACCGTACTGTGGCTTGTTATCTACAAGGAAAAAGTATCTACACTGTACAAATTTTTATTTTGTAATGATATATAGCATAGGAAATATGTAATAAAATTTTTTTTTATTCATATTCTAGCGATGAACAGCACGTACAGTACATCGGCTAAAAAATGCTAAATAGAGATCAGGAGCTTCTTTTCTCATCATCCGCCAATAGAAGTAGTCTCGGTGAGGTTGAAATGCTCTTTAATTGATGCCTCACATTATTTTTAATACAGGAATCCTCGCATCAAGCTAGGATCTTTCAGTCTCTTGAGTATGAGCTCCGATGTTAGAATCGACGTAATATTGCTGATGATTAACGGAAAAATGATGAAGTTTGAGTTGGTTTAAATTAGAGTAAGCTGGCCAGTCGTCGGAATGGATTATTGAGCCTTCAGCGACTTCTCTCTGAATAATTGGGTGAAGTGTCTCACGGTCTCTTCTTTGAACTTCGACACTAGAACAGACATTCCACTCATGCTTCAGACTCTCTAACCAGACACTTTCTCTCGAATCTAGTACAAGTGTTTTCCTTGTTCTTGATAAGTACAACTTTTCTTGTTGTAGATCACAATATAAAGTGTAGATTGTATACAAATGTAGATTCATAACACGTAGATCACAATATAAAGTGTAGATCGCATACCAAAGAAGGTTCATGACAGGTAGATAATAAGCCAAAGTAGCACTGTTAAAGTTTTATCTCCTTTCTTAAAGATAGGTACTACATTCGCCGGTACCTCACCTGACTCAAGTGATTTCCTAAACACAGAAACTTACGGTTCACTAATAATCTCTTTGCATTCCTTATGTACTCTGGGATATATTTCATCTGGTCCTGCTGTCTTGAACTTTTTTCAGCCTATCTATCTCCTATTCCACTATCTCCTTATTTATGGTAATATCTGTCTGCCTCTTGTTCTCTTCTACTCTAAACATCTGCTCACTATTCGTTATTTCCTGCATGTTTTCCTGGGTGAAGAAAGTTAAAAAATGCTCGTTCAGAATTTTACTAATCTTGCCCCTAGAAATAACCAGCTCCCCATCTGTTGCCTCTAATGTGGACCTATTGTTTCTCTATTCTTCGTTCTTTATGTCTGATAAAATCCTTTGGCTGGCTACCTTTAATTCATAATTGTTTTAGAGCTTTCCTCGTTAACCTCCTGATTGTTCTAGCTAATTCATTATATTGTGGCCTTAAAACTTCTTCCCCTGCCTTTAATCTCTTATATATATTTATCTTCCGCCCTATGTAGTATTTTAATCTAACAGTCATCCATTTAGGGTCATTCTTCTGTGATCTTATTGCTCTATAAGGGATGTATGCTAACTGTCCTGTATGTAATTTGTCAACGAAATATTTATACAACTCATCTACATTTACTTCCCCTAATCTTCTCATCTCTGCCCCCTCCATCCTCTCCACTCCATCTTCTACTCGCCTCGACCTCATCTCGCCCATGTCAGCATGACCTGACTCTGTAACATACGAGTACTTACACATATCTCTCTCACTCCTGCGATCCTTCCGGACACTTCTTACCTCCTCCTTCCCTTCACCCTCACACCTCGCCTCACCTCCCTCACCCTGCCTTATCTCAACTATGTCCTGAACTTTGCATTCTCCTACGTCCGTTGCCAGTCAACTTCTTAGAGGTACCTTTTTTAATCCGTCAAAATTTGCTTTCCTAAAGTCTAAAAGTTTCCAACCATTTTAATTTGTACCTAATTTCACAATGGTCACTGTTACCTAGCTATCCTCCAGCCTTTACCTGCGTGAATGCCTCCTCCCTATTAGTTAGAATTAAATCTAGAATGTTATTTCTCCTTGTGAGTTGTAAGATTACCTGTTTTAAAAAATTATCCTGAATTATTTTAAGAAATTCCTTTGCTTCACTCTTACCCACCATCAGGCTCCATTCGATATTCCTAAAATTAAAATCTTCTACCACACATACCTGACTGTACCTGCCTGCTTTATTTATTTCCTGCCATAGTGAGGTGTTAGTTTCCTTTGTACTGTTCGGTGGCCTGTACACTAATCCCAGTACTACTGACTGTGATCCTTCCTTAATTTCTAGCCATATCCACTCTGTTTTGCTGTCTGTTTTAATTCTACTGTTAATATAACACTGTAATGTGTTCTTAACCTCCCTCTCCTCCACCATCTGACTACTTCATGCCACGTATTAAAATTCTTCGCAATGATGTTTTCCATGCCCTCGCCGGCCTAAACCCTCGGAAGGCTTATGGACCTGATGGGGTCCCTCCTATTGTTCTCCGAAACTGTGCCTCCGTGCTTGCACCTTGCCTAGTCAAACTCTTTCAGCTCTGTCTGTCAACATCTACCTTTCCTTCTTGCTAGAAGTTTGCCTACATTCAGCCTGTTCCTAAGAAGGGTGACCGTTCTAATCCCTCAAACTACCGTCCTGTTGCTTTAATTTCCTGCCTATCTATCCTCAACAGGAAGATTCTTAAACATCTATCACTTCACAACCTTCTATCTGATCGCCTGTATGGGTTCCGTCAGGGCCGCTCTACTGGTGATCTTCTGGCTTTCCTTACTGAGTCTTGGTCATCCTCTTTTAGAGATTTTGGTGAAACTTTTGCTGTTGCCTTGGACATATCAAAAGCTTTTGATAGAGTCTGGCACAAAGCTTTGATTTCCAAACTACCCTCCTACGGTTTCTATTCTTCTCTCTGTAACTTCATATCAAGTTTCCTTTCTGACCGTTCTATTGTTGCTGTGGTAGACGGTCACTGTTCTTCTTCTAAATCTATTAACAGTGGTGTTCCTCAGGGTTCTGTCCTGTCACCCACTCTCTTCTTATTATTAATTAATGATCTTCTAAACCAAACTTCTTGTCCTATCCACTCCTACGCTGATGATACCACCCTGCACTTTTCCACGTCTTTTCATAGACGTCCAACCCTTCAGGAGGTAAACATATCACGCAGGGAAGCCACAGAACGCTTGACTTCTGATCTTTCTAAAATTTCTGATTGGGGCAGAGCAAACTTGGTATTGTTCAATGCCTCAAAAACTCAATTCCTCCATCTATCAACTCGACACAACCTTCCAGACAACTATCCCCTCTTCTTCAATGACACTCAACTGTCCCCCTTTTATACAGTGAATATCCTCGGTCTGTCCTTTACTTATAATCTGAACTGGAAACTTCACATCTCATCTCTAGCTAAAACAGCTTCTATGAAGTTGGGTGTTCTGAGACGTCTCCGCCAGTTTTTCTCATCCCCCCAGCTGCTAACTCTGTACAAGGGCTTTATCCGTCCATGTATGGAGTATGCTTCACATGTATGGGGAGGTTCCACTCATACTGCTCTTCTAGACAGGGTGGAATCAAAAGCTTTTTGTCTCATCAACTCCTCTCCTCTAACTGACTGTCTTCAGCCTCTCTCTCATCGCCGCAATGTTGCATATATAGCTGTCTTCTACCGCTATTTCCATGCTAACTGCTCTTCTGATCTTGTTAACTGCATGCCTCCCATCCTTCCGCGGCCTCGCTGCACAAGACTTTCTTCTTTCTCTCACCCCTATTCTGTCCACCTCTCTAACGCAAGAGTTAACCAGTATTCTCGATCATTCATCCCTTTCTCTGGTAAACTCTGGAACTCCCTGCCTGCTTCTGTATTTCCACCTTCCTATGACTTGAATTCCTTCAAGAGGGAGGTTTCAAGACACTTATTCATCAATTTTTGACCACTGCTTTGACCCTTTTATGGGACTGGCATTTCAGTGGGCGTTTTTTTTTTATTAGATTTTTGTTGCCCTTGGCCTGTGTCCTTCTTACATAAAAAAAAAAAAATGACCATGAAAGTAACAACAAAAGATGAAAGATGCAACATTGCTACGTTGAGTGAGAGATTCAAGAGTTTCCGTAAGAGCAGAGGAGCTGGTGTTTAGTAGGATTGTATGAGTTGATCGTCCCCATTTATTGGAGTTATGTTCCATGTACGGACTGATGATGTCCCGGTACAGAGTTAGCAGCTGGAATGGGAAGAGAAAAGTGTAGGCAGAGACGACACAGAACACTACTTCAAGGTTGTTTTATTAAGAGGTGAGCTGTGAAGCTTCCAGTTGATTTTTTTTTCTTAAATAGAAAAGGACAGTTTAAGTATGCTTACTGTAGTGCTCATTGTGGCTAGATGAAGGCATTTAATTTTTGAGGCACTGAGCAACACATGGTTTGCCCTGCCTTATTGGGATATAATAAAGTGGTCGGAAGTTAGTCTTTCTGTGGCTTATTTACGTGAACTGTTTAATCACTGATGAACTAAATGCTTGGTAAGTAACGCTGATAAATGGAACACACAGTCATCAGAATGGATGGAGCATGCACTGCATTCCATTACATTTCAGCAGTGAACTTGCCGTTGTGTTGAATAATATTTCATGGAAGTCACCGAAAAAAAATATTCTGGTAATTTCGTAGGACTGACAGGCATTTATTGGAAATGTATATGTAAAAAATATGAAACTAATTTATGTAATTTTTTTTTTTTACTTTATCTTAAACAATGAACATTTGACAAAAACTTATTCAAAAGGAAGAAAATTGCATACAAGCTCTGGTAACTCTCATCTGTAACAGTGAAAAACAAAATAATGTAGAAACGAAGGCAGACTATTATTCAGTTGACCGGTAATGCTTCAACACGGCGTCTCTTAACCTTTCCTGCCCTCAACACCCCTTGTAGTTTACTGTAGGGTTAGACCGTCTCTGGCTAACATCTGGATACAGTGACTCCAGTTGAAAATAAGGTTAAGGTTTTTTCAAACAAAAAATACACGTTCATGTTTCCGTATTCATTACGAGGAACACTGACATTGTACAGCCATATATACAGCATTTACCAACATCACGTGAAATTGATCTCAGCACTCCTTGGTGGGGGAAGCATCCTAAGCTAAGAAACACTGCCCTATCAAAACGGGGTGGAATTAGCTAGTGTCACAGCACGTGCGAGATTTTCATTGCTTGAATTATGACTTACAATTTTTTAGTCGAAAAGTAAAAAAAAATTTTTTTTTATAGAGATAGCAACGATTTCACTGTAAAGTACAGCGAAGAGCGAGAGAGAGAGAGAGAGAGAGAGAGAGAGAGAGAGAGAGAGAGAGAGAGAGAGAGAGAGAGAGAGAGAGAGAGAGAGAGAGAATTGTGTCTTTCAGTCTGTTTTTTTTTTTTTTTCTGTCTGTTTTTTTCTGTCTGTTCCAAATCTTAAGAGCATTTTTTTCTCCTTATGTGAAAGTAATAATCACACCCCGTTGGACGGCACATAAATAATGTTGTGTTGACGAGTAAAGTGAGGCAAGTGACAAACACAAATGTGCGTCAAGAAGAAGGGAAAAATATATATAAATAAATCATCGTGCGCTCTAATTATAGAACATGATTTACAGTCGGCAGTGTCATATTTTGCGTCCAGTTGCACTTTCTCAAGAACTTTACCGTGAAGAGTCTTCCCTTTGATAGTCTGGTGCCTATGCATAGTAGTTTGTCTTTTCTGTCTTTTTCCTGTGTGCCTTTATATTTACATTTATGAGCGACGCGCTGCAATACAGTGAAATATTTGCAAGTAACTGCCTTCCCATTTTCATCTTTCCATGTTGCTATTTCCTCTCTCCGTCCTATTAGGCGCCGCCGTTGAGTCTCTCATAGAATACACGTATATTCTGTCTGGTCACCACTCATATGTCATGATTGTTTTATTGGCTTGGGTCGTGACTTTTGCTTCACCATGCATTACTTTGTGATTTCTGACACCCACCCTGCGCCTGACCTCGGTTTCCTTTGGTCTCTCGCCACGAGTTCATAGTGAGCCGAGGAGGGAGGGAGGTAGATGGAGGCCCACCCAGGCGAATGGCTCCCGCAACACACAACTTACACGTTAATTCCTCGCAAAATAAAGCAAAATACAGCTTATGTGTATAGAGTATTTTCGGCTTTGAATTACTTGAACTATCATATCCCGAAGTATGTACCTTAACTCGCGGAATACCCCGTATATATTGTCCTTCAGAGATTTTCGTCTTCAGTAGATTTGTTTTCTCCTTTTCGTTGCTCTTGTTAGAATAGAAAATACTCTTATTCATATGTTGTCCTTTTCATTAACGTAAGAGTTAACAAGTAACTTTCTTATTTCAGCCTCTCAGAGTGAGCTCTCCCATCTTCTATTTTCCCCTTCCTGTGGCTTGAAATTTTTCAAGATTGATGCATCAGGACATCTCGGTGGATATATTGGTCTCATTTTCGAGAAAAAATAGTTTTGTTTATTTGTCGTTTTACTATTTATCATTTGGAGTGGCAAACAACTCATGATCACTTAAAACTTAATATTTGCATTGCACCTTAAACTTAAGTCCTGACCCCTAGTAGTCTGCGTGGTGGTATTAACATCAAGCCGTTTACGAGCTCAGGAGTTCATGATATCTTATGTAACATGCATTCCATAACGTGTTCTTGTCAAGCCAGTAAGGACACTCAGGTAGCGCTCTTTAAAGCACCAGCATAAATCCTTAAGTGTTTTGATTGTCTTGTAATTTTTATGTATAAAACGGTAAGAAAAAGCTGCATTCACCGAACGGAATGCAGCGAAAGGAAGACAAAAGTCATAGTATTTGTACCTGAGACGGATTCAACATCAACAATGGAAGTCTGGTGAGTGAAATTATTTCCGAAGACTGATAGCCATGGAAGGCTGAGTTCATCATTCCTTTGATAATAATTTCTCTGCTTGCGTGAAAGAAAATATGTGGCGGTAAGGAGCTGAGAAAGAGATCTCTGTGACTTGCATGGTCGTCCCTCTGAAACTGAGTCCATACCTAGTATCATATAAAAGGATTTTAACAAAGAAAGCATTTTTCTTTGCTTTTACTACCTGTTGGATGTGGAGCCTTCTCTCCAATTTTAGATGGCATTTGAACTGGTAAAATTTAACTTTCTATATGTGGTTGTAACATCTTTAATATACTACTTGGAATCTGTCGCCGGAGCTACTGCAAAATTTGATATTATAGAAGTACTACCCTTCAATAAACTCAAAACCGCGTTAAGCAATACGAGAAACAAACTTTGAAGGCAGAATGATCTAGATTATTTACGGATGAAACCCTCGAATTCATGGCTATCGATATACCCAAAACCGCGCCAACTAGCACGAGAAACAAGTTTTAAAGGCAGAATCACCTAGATTATTCACAAATGAAACTCACGATCCTATCGCTAAGACGCCTTGTTGACTAACAATGTGACGAACTTGCTCGACTTCGGATCTTAATTAATTATTCATGCAGAACTCTTCGGGCTTGTCACACGCTGCTCTTATAGTGCGCCATTCACCTCGCTAAAAGCTGGAGAAAAGTGTGCGTTGACCTTATCCACTGCTGCACGCGACGCCAGTTTGTGTCATTTAACAAGTCATTTCCTCATTTATTACATCGTTAGCTGTATCTCATGTACTCTGCTCTACAATGGGCTGCCTTCCATGTATTTGTGGTTCATTACCATCAAGTATATTAAAAGCAGTAGTTTCGCCAGCAAGTAGCAAGCATCTTCATTTAAGTAATGTCTACAATTACCTTTCATATTTATTACGATCAGTGACAGCCATTAGCATTCGTAGGATTCTGATGGAAAACGAAGACTACTAAAAAAAAAAAATGAGGTAGAAATTAGAGACGAAGTTGAGAAAGAGAGGAACTTAAGAGAAGATTTAAATAAATATAGAATATCATGTATATCGAAAAAAAATAAATAAATAACAAAGAAGACATGGCATTGCTAGCATTATACCTATAAAGGCTAACCAGGAGACAACAATGGTGACCTACTGCACTGTGAACATTTACTGTAGGTGACGGTTTAAGTTAGTAAAAAAAAAAAAAAAAAAAAAAAAAAAAAAAAAAAAAAAAAAAAAAATCAAAATTCAAATAAGTTCCAAAAGTCCCTACATATAATATCATATAATTTAGGAACAAGGTATTAGTATATCATCTGAATATCTGATTAAAATCACTCTTATGTTAGCAATAAAACTTAATTTAGTTTATGACAGTGGAATAAGTGGGTTGCGCCTTAGGAATGTAAAAAAAAAAGAAAAAAAGGATAAATTCTGAATACTAGCGATCATATTATGCAAAATCTCTCCGTGAGAGTAAAAGATGTTGGTGCAATTTTCCAAAGCAGACGGAAAGACTCCTTGGTAACAGCAAATCCCATCGTCGAAACGATGATTACAAGACAGAATAATCGAGGAGATAATGTGAATCAAGATTAAGTAATATATATATATATATATATATATATATATATATATATATATATATATATATATATATATATATATATATATATATATATATATATATATATATATTGTGGTGTTGATTTGTAAAAGTGGTTCACCTTGACTGATAGATAGTGCGGCGCAAAGAGAGACAAGACCAGATTATTTTCCATTTAAATTTTCTTTCGAATAAGCTCCTCTCTGACACACATGTTAGTCTGTATAGGTGTGCATGTCCTTGATATGACAGAACCGCACCGGTAGGGGGACCAAGGTCTTCCATTAATCTGCTCGGTAGGGATGTATAGTCTCACACCGTCTGATGAATATTGATTTTATGTATTAAAAAAATAACAATACTGATTCACTCCCTAATTTAAGAAATACACGAGTGACTTTGCAAAAGGACTCACCTACGATTTTATCCTATATTTTATCTTACCTGATTATTTTCTTTATCCTTGTTTACTGAAAATGTATGGAAATTTTACTATCTAATATTGTTTTACCTGTCAGTAAATGGATAGTTTTGGTTTATGTACGTACATGTTATTTAATAGCTTCCTATCTAACGTGATACACAAACACATCACAAGCAACAAGGTCTAAAGCACTGTTCAGGGGGTGCTGTGAACTTATCATTAAACCCAGCTGTGACCTCACTGAACGTTTCCCTTTGTGTCTCACAACACAAGGGGGCAGTCACAGCCTGCCCTCTAAAGACAACTCTCTTCCTCCACACAAAACTACAAGCACCTAATAACACACACACCCTTCACTCCAAAAATTTTAAAATCATGGCGACTCCTACACCAGCCTCGGAGTCCCCATCTGGGGAGGGGACCATAAATGTCCCCAGGTCGGACTGCCTTTCCGTCGACGACCCTAAGTGTCTTGACACCCCCCTCAACTTTTTCTTCATTAACTTCTGCAACATTCGCGGTCTAAGATCTAATTTTCAATCTGTAGAACACCACCTCTCCTCTTCTAAACCTCATCTTCTTTTCCTCACTGAAACTCAGGTGTCTGAGGCAACTGACAGTAGCCCCTTTTCTGTTCCCTCCTACTTTCTCTATCCTCATTTTCGATCCAAAGCTGGATGCTGCGTTTATGTGCGCAATGACTTAACCTGCTCTCGTGCCCACGCTCTTGAATCTTCCGAGTTTTCCACCATCTGGCTACGACTACAGAGTCATTCTCATACTAAATTTATCTGTGCTGTATACCTCTCTCCTAACTCCTCTGACTATAAGAAATTCTTTGACTACTTAACTTCCAAAGTGGAGCACATTCTGACCCTCTTCCCTTTTGCAGAGATCTCCATTCTTGGAGACTTCAATGTTCACCACCAGCTTTGGCTTTCCTCTCCCTTCACTGACCATACTGGTGAACTAGCCTACAACTTTGCTATCCTCCATGACCTAGAGCAATTGGTGCAATACCCTACTCGTATTCCTGACCGTCTTGGAGATACGCCCAACATTCTTGACCTTTTCCTGACCTCTAATCCTTCTGCTTATGCTGTCACCCTTTCTTCTCCATTGGGCTCCTCCGATCACAATCTCATATCTTTATCTTGTCCTATCACTCCAGTCCCTCCTCAGGATCCCCCTAAGCGAAGGTGCCTCTGGCGTTTTGCCTCTGCTAGTTGGGGGGACCTGAGGCGGTATTTTGCTGATTTTCCTTGGAATGACTACTGCTTCCGTGTCAGAAACCCGTCTTTGTGTGCTGAGCGCATAACAGAGGTGATAGTGTCTGGCATGGAGGCGTACATTCCTCACTCTTTTTCTCGTCCTAAACCTTCTAAACCTTGGTTTAACACAGCTTGTTCTCGTGCTATACATGATAGAGAGGTGGCCCACAAAAGGTACTTAAGCCTTCCTTCACCAGAATCTCATGCACTTTATATTTCTGCCCGGAACCATGCCAAGTCTGTTCTCCAACTAGCCAAAAACTCCTTCATTAACAGAAAATGTCAAAACCTTTCAAGATCTAACTCCCCTCGTGATTTCTGGCATCTAGCCAAAAATATCTCCAATAACTTTGCTTCTTCTTCTTTCCCTCCTCTACTTCAACCAGATGGCACCACTGCTATCACATCTATTTCTAAAGCTGAACTCTTTGCTCAAACCTTTGCTAAAAACTCTACCTTGGACGATTCTGGGCTTGTTCCTCCCTCTCCTCCACCCTCTGACTACTTCATGCCTCGTATTAAAATTCTTCGTAATGATGTTTTCCATGCCCTCGCTGGCCTAAACCCTCAGAAGGCTTATGGACCTGATGGGGTCCCTCCTATTGTTCTCCGAAACTGTGCCTCCGTGCTTGCACCTTGCCTAGTCAAACTCTTTCAGCTCTGTCTGTCAACATCTACCTTTCCTTCTTGCTGGAAGTTTGCCTACATTCAACCTGTTCCTAAAAAGGGTGACCGCTCTAATCCCTCAAACTACCGTCCTATTGCTTTAATTTCCTGCTTATCTAAAGTTTTTGAATCTATCCTCAACAGGAAGATTCTTAAACATCTATCACTTCACAACCTTCTATCTGATCGCCAGTATGGGTTCCGTCAAGGCCGCTCTACTGGTGATCTTCTGGCTTTCCTTACTGAGTCTTGGTCATCCTCTTTTAGAGACTTTGGTGAAACTTTTGCTGTTGCCTTGGACTTATCAAAAGCCTTTGATAGAGTCTGGCACAAAGCTTTGATTTCCAAACTACCCTCCTACGGTTTCTATCCTTCTCTCTGTAACTTCATCTCAAGTTTCCTTTCTGACCGTTCTATTGCTGCTGTGGTAGACGGTCACTGTTCTTCTCCTAAATCTATTAACAGTGGTGTTCCTCAGGGTTCTGTCCTGTCACCCACTCTCTTCTTATTATTCATTAATGATCTTCTAAACCAAACTTCTTGTCCTATCCACTCCTATGCTGATGATACCACCCTGCACTTTTCCACGTCTTTTCATAGACGTCCAACCCTTCAGGAGGTAAACATATCACGCAGGGAAGCCACAGAACGCCTGACTTCTGATCTTTCTAAAATTTCTGATTGGGGCAGAGCAAACTTGGTATTGTTCAATGCCTCAAAAACTCAATTCCTCCATCTATCAACTCGACACAATCTTCCAGACAACTATCCCCTCTTCTTCAATGACACTCAACTGTCCCCCTCTTCTACACTGAACATCCTCGGTCTGTCCTTTACTTATAATCTGAACTGGAAACTTCACATCTCATCTCTAGCTAAAACAGCTTCTATGAAGTTAGGTGTTCTGAGACGTCTCCGCCAGTTTTCTCACCCCCCCAGCTACTAAATCTGTACAAGGGCCTTATCCGTCCATGTATGGAGTATGCTTCACATGTCTGGGGGGGTTCCACTCATACTGCTGTTCTAGACAGGGTGGAATCAAAAGCTTTTCGTCTCATCAACTCCTCTCCTCTAACTGACTGTCTTCAGCCTCTCTCTCACCGCCGCAATGTTGCATCTCTTGCTGTCTTCTACCGCTATTTTCATGCTAACTGCTCTTCTGATCTTGCTAACTGCATGCCTCCCCTCCTTCCGCGGCCTCGCTGCACAAGACTTTCTTCTTTCTCTCACTCCTATTCTGTCCACCTCTCTAACGCAAGAGTTAACCAGTATTCTCAATCATTCATCCCTTTCTCTGGTAAACTCTGGAACTCCTTGCCTGCTTCTGTATTTCCACCTTCCTATGACTTGAATTCCTTTAAGAGGGAGGTTTCAAGACACTTATCCACCAATTTTTGACCACTGCTTTGACCCTTTTAGGGACTGGCATTTCAGTGGGCATTTTTTTTATTAGATTTTTGTTGCCCTTGGCCAGTATCCTTCCTACATAAAAAAAAAAAAAAAAAAAAAAAAAAACAGACCTACATCACTGGAAAGAGACGCTACCATGCTCCATATGTAGCAACTATCATTTTTTGGTCATGGACGGGGGGGAGCTGCAGTAGCAATCCTTCACCATCAGTCTTATCGTGTCTGTAACAAGTGGCTGGGAGCACAATGATGCTCACGTTTGCCAGTGTTTTATTTAGTGTCTGGTTGACGATCATTTTTTGACACATTTTTGTTTAATTAATTATCTATTTATTTATTTATTTATTCTTCTTCTTCTTCTTCTTCTTCTTCTTCTTCTTCTTCTTCTTCTTCTTCTTCTTCTTCTTCTTCTTCTTCTTCTTCTTCTTCTTCTTCTTCTTCTTCTTCTTCTTCTCTTCTTCTTCTTCTTCTTCTTCTTCTTCTTCTTCTTCTTCTTCTTCTTCTTCTTCTTCTTCTTCTTCTTCTTCTTCTTCTTCTTCTTCTTCTTCTTCTTATTATTATTATTATTATTATTATTATTATTATTATTATTATTTTATTATTATTTTATTTTATTTTTTAGCATCTGGAAGTGACTGGTGTACATACTCATACTGCCATGAAGGAGTAGCACAAAGGAG
>NC_087164.1:7539922-7582422 GCF_035594125.1 Scylla paramamosain | reverse complement strand
CCACCCCGTAAGGAGATTACAGCTCGTAAAAACCGATCTGTGGGTAAGGCTGGAACTTTTCACATACCTCACACCACTCGCTGTCTGTGAATCCTTCACATCCTGAAAAGGTTTTGGACCTACGCCTGTCAATAGGTGATGACACTCTTCTGAGCTATAGAATGTGTGTGTGTGTGTGTGTGTGTGTGTGTGTGTGTGTGTGTGTGTGTGTGTGTGTGTGTCATAGGAAAAAAAATATGCCAAGATTAATTTTTCTTTCACACCTTGCTGACAGACATCAGGAGCGTGTTTCATTTTTACATATCACTCATGTTCACCACCACCACCACCACCACCACCACCACCACCATCAACACCACCTCATAAACATCCATCATAAGCTCATGATCAAAATCACCACCGCCATCACCACCACCACTACCGTCACCACCACCACCACCATGACCATATACACGCTCTCGACAGCTTTCCAGTCTCGTTGGTAACGCTCTGCTGGCGCCATTGATTTCCTTGTATCATTAATCTTTAGAGGATTTCAGTCACGAGGCTATGATGAATTGCTGACCAGCGAGAACATGAAGTAGTAGCAATGGTGCAGCGTGGTGAGCAGCTTAATATTTTGTTGCACTGCCTGCAAAACAAAAGCAGAACTCTTTTTGAAATAAACAAAAGGAGGTGGTGTTTAAATATTTTGTCGTGTGTGTGTGTGTGTGTGTGGCGATGTCATGTGGTAGGTAGAACGAGAAAATTCAGCTAGTATTTCCATCATTTACTTCTCTTAAGGCACTTTATTCAATACTTTAAGCCACCAACTTCCTTAATAGTCAAAGTTAAGGAATTTAAAATTTGAGACCGACAGCAAGTTTCCAACTCACATCATCTTGCCCTTAGCCTTAAACTGACCGTGGTTGCCTGAGTGCCAATGACCCAGTTTCAATCCGGCACACTCTGATGTAGTGAACACACCAATGAGGTCCAAGCATTTGTAGTTTTGTTAATTATTAAAAGCAGCTCTTTGCAGTCTATCTTCGCCATGTTTTGACCAAGTAGTGCCAAGAATGGATCTCCGCTGTGAATCATCCTCGTTGAAATACTGTACACGGCCTTCAAAAATGCAACTCAATGTGTACTAGGAAAAAAAAAAATGTAAAGTATACTCAAGGTAACTGATGCACTTAGAAGATTCTTTCACCTAAAATTATACACGTCTGTTGCTCCAACTATTACATCTTCCGCTCCCCCTGCTAAGGCTTAGAGAAAGTCCTCATCTTTAAAGAAGCTCACAGCTCTGGTAGAATACGAGAAATGAACGAAGTGCCTCACTTTTGTATATATCTACATACTACATACACTAGGTTAACATTTGACTGAAACAACATCCTAATAATAACCATTAACATTAAAAAATAAAGTATATTTTTTTCGATCTTGTTCAAGCCAAGGACGAAATAAAGACTGATAAAAAAAAGTTTAAAGGACGTATGGAGAACGGGTTACAGGGAGGATGAGCCAGTCTCATTAGGCACATTGAGGCGTTTCGTTCAGGTAGTGCAAGAAGCAGGCAGCACGTCGAGTGTGCGACAACCACATTAGGACTGGTAGTGAAAGCCTCACCGGAGACCTTGGCCACTTAAAGTGTTTCACAGTGTAGAGATTTAAAAATACATAGTTCTGATTTAGTGCTTAAAAGTGAATTGCAGGACGGTACTGATTATATATATACCTTAAAAACTTCTAAATAAATAAGTGTTTTTTTTTATGCCTCCAATGTTGTACATTACATTGTAACCTCAATTAGTTTAGTGCTCCAGCAATATTCACTGTTGTAAAGTAATTAAAACCATATGATTACACTGTGTAATACGATTTTTGTCCTTAAGTAATAACTGTTATTTTCTATTTACTTATAACTAGAAAACATGGAAAAAAACACTGATATTTATTTCTAACTTTGCTTTTTTTGGCCAAGATAATGACATTTATGAAATTTACCTATTCCCATTGGGAGAAAGAGGCGAAATTGAACTCTCATTTGCACAAAGTAGAAACAAAACGACATATGATACAAAAGTAGCATTTATTTATTCTAGGATTACACGTGAGACAATAAATCTTTACAAATGAGTAGTTTTTCGCGATTTACGTTTATACTGTAAATTACTTTCAGGAATCAGCCCCCAAATATAGTCTCTCATGTTTTCTTTATACGACTCTTGGTAACGGCGTTCAAAGTCCAGTATATTCTGATGGAAGCGCTCGCCTTTCTCCTCGGAGTATGTCCCTGTGTTCTCCTTAAATTTATCAAGATGAGCGTCAAGGATATTTAGGGACATTCTGCAACTCATCTTGCCGTAGTTTCTCACCAATGTCTCAACAAGCTCCACACAGTATTCGGCTTTGTGATTCCCCAAGAAGCCAAGAACCACTGCGACAAAGCGGTTCCACGCTGCTTTCTCCGTCCTAGTGAGCTTCTTGGGGAACTCCTTGCACTCTTTGACCTATATTTGTGGGCCGACGAAGACACCGGCATCCACCTTTGCCGCAGACAGCTTAGGGATGAAATCTTGGAAATACTTGAAAGCTGCAGACTCTGCAGAAAACTGCAGACTAGAGTTCTGACGAATTGTGTCATAAGGCCCAATTTTAGGTGCAGTGGAGGAAACAGTACCTTTCTGGGGTTCAACAATGGCTCCCATTTGACGTTCTTCTCCACACTAAACTCGGTCCGCTGTGGCCAGTCCCTCATGTGGTAGTATGCCACTATGATGGCATACCACTATGTGGTAGTATGCCAGTATGATAATAAGGAAACTTGGTAAAGCCGCCTTGGAGACCCATCAAGATGGCCATCATTTTGAAGTCCCCGATAACCTCCCAACCGTACTATTCATATTTTAAGGCATCTCGTTGGGGTTACAAGCGATTCCAACTGCCACAAACAGACTACTCACATTGTGGCAAAAACTAAGCTCATCTTGACGAGTAAAAAAAGCTTGAGAAATGCTGATGACGCTTTCTCTGATCTGATATTTTCACACTATCATCTAACAAATTCCACTGCTTGATTCTCAGTGCTAAAAGCTCGGCATTGGACTTTGTAAGACCAAGATCTCTGATCAGGTCGTTGACGTCATTTTGGTTTGGGTAATAAGGGTTTTTCTCCTCAGTTGCGCCACTGAAATCTGGATCATTGACTTCATTTTCATCTGAACTGTTTTTTTTTTTTTTTTTTTAATTTCTAAAAAACTGCTGCTCTCTCTTTGGAGGAGTGGGTATGGGGAGGTCAGAGCAGTGTGGCACTGGCGCTATTATATATATATATATATATATATATATATATATATATATATATATATATATATATATATATATATATATATATATATATATATATATATATATATATACGAGTATATATATATATATATATATATATATATATATATATATATATATATATATATATATATATATATATATATATATATATATATATATATATATATATATATATATATATATATATATATATATATATATATATTAGCAAGTTAATTTCAAAGCATTGCTGTCCAGATGAGAAAAAAAGTTTGAAGGGAATAATTTTCTTTGAATTTTAGATAAAAGCAATTAGGAAATAAGATTTACTGACCAGAGACAAAAAAAAGTATTAGCAAACGTGTGTGTGTGTGTGTGTGTGTGTGTGTGTGTGTGTGTTGAGGCCCATACCGTGCAACATATAGTAGTACTAGAGACTCATGCTGGACAGTTTTATGACCCAGTGCCTTAGAGCAAATTATGACTTCACTATTGTATATAAATGATTTGGTAATATTTTACATCAGATGCGACTTATAAAAGAATTCAAGAGGTTTTGTCAGCTACCTAATGACGGAAAGTCATCTGTGTTTATACATAATTAAAAACGCAAAAATAATTTGTGTGATAAAACCAGGACTACAGTTGTCTAAGAATCTAATTATATGAATGCTCTTGTTATTTTTCTTTTGTAAAACACCTTTTTTATTTGACATTCTTATAATGTTTGCTGTGGTCAATAAACTATCTATCTATCTGTGTGTGTGTGTGTGTGTGTGTATAAATTGAACTTAACTGAATTAAATTAATTGAAATCAGCTCAATGCTAGGTCTTCATAACAAGACTGGAGCACAGCTCCTACATTAATCTACATAAACATGACTTTCTACATTAATATCTGTTAAATCACAAATCATTGTTTTCAATTGTATGTATTTTTTTTTTTTAATGTTGCGTCTTATAAAAGTATATTAACATTGTTTGATTGTATTAATGAATAATATTTTTTTCTATTTGGGCTTCTCCAGTACACAACTGTCTTAGCGGCTGGGTATTACAAAGTAATACACTATGATTTTGATTTCTTTGTAGCTGAACATTACATTTATTAGCATAGCTTTCCTCTTTCGAAACATTTTGTTACTTTCCAACTGTTATCGGTAACCTGTTATTGCTTGTTCCTATCTTAGCAAAAAATAAGTAAATAAAATACAATAAAATAAAGTAAACACATACATAAAAATAAGAAGGTAAAAAAAAAAAAAAAAAAAAAAATATATATATATATATATATATATATATATATATATATATATATATATATATATATATATATATATATATATATATATATATATATATATATATATATATATATATATATATATATATATATATTATTTATTCTTGATTTTGTCTTTAGTTTGGCTCAGTATTCTTTCTAACCGAATAATCACTTAAAGATTACATACGCATTCACTACATAGCTTCGCAGGGTTAGGCGCTGCCTGGTACAATCGCACCCCAAACAAACAGCAATTGTTTAATACTGACCTAACAATCCAAGCTGTGTACTGTCCAGCAGTGTCCAGGTGCAACAAATATTGATTGGCCCAGACAAACTTTATTTTGTCTTTCAGAGATAATTTTTATCAAATAATGCGTCTTATTTTATTTAATGTCTACATCTATAGGGTGTATCCTAAGTTCCCCATAAGAATTATCATTACAAATATTTCTGTTAACACACAAAAATGCTTAAAATATCTTAATATGTCCCAACACTACAGAACCGTACTACATTACTGATAACACTGGAGTTTAAATAAATCAGCTTGAAGGCCAACAGGGATGAAATTTCTTACATACTCCTATTAGGATATGCTTGGCTGGCATCACTTCTTGTTGAGATTCTTATTGCCTTTTATTAAGCCTCTCATTATTATTGAATAGGTCTCGAAAGTATTTATAAATTTAAAATCGTAACTTATGGTGTGGGCCATTCCCTTTCCAGACACCACCACTTTAGTGTTAATACTGCTGACCTTAATTTTTCATTGGATGACTAACTCTCTAATTCTCTAGGAACACGGTTGATCCCCTGCTCACTCTCCCATAACAACGATGTCATCAGAATAATGTAAATACTAGTGGTCTAAAGATATAAATCTTGCTACAGAACACTAAAATTTAAGTGGCGTGTTTTTCACTTTGCATATGTTAGTCGATATCTATATTATGCTTCTTAAGAAAGTTCTTCGTAATGATATTTTTTTTAGTGTCTCCGGTCTTGATCATCGAAGGCTTATGTTCTTAATGAAGTCCCACCTGTCCATTTCTAAAGCTGCCTCATTCCTCATTCCTTGCGTGACTAAGCTTCTCCGTCTTTATCCATCGTCATTTCTTGGTGGATGTTTACCTATATTAAGTCTGTTTCTACGAATATTGACATCTCCAACACTTCGAATTGCCGACCTATAGCTTGGATTTCCTGTCTTTCTAAAGCTTTTGAGTCTTTCCTCAACATGAAGATTCCAAAGCACCTGTCCACTCTCACATTTCTTCCCCATCATCGGTATGAATTCCGCAAATCCAGCAATGATGTAGATTTTGATAGTCTGGCATAAAATATTGATTTCTAAGCTTTTTATCGATCTCTCTGCACCTTCTGGCTTTAGGGTTGCTGCAATTGAAAACTACCACTGCTCTAATCTGTTAATTGGCCTTCCCTCTTGGTTCTATTTCTCTTGTATCTTTTTGGGAATGAGAGTGAGGGGTCTCTCTCTCTCTCTCTCTCTCTCTCTCTCTCTCTCTCTCTCTCTCTCTCTCTCTCTCTCTCTCTCTCTCTCTCTCTCTCTCTCTCTCTCTCTTCTTATCTTTTTCTTCTTATCTTTTTCTTCTGACAAAAGAGAGAGAGAGAGAGAGAGAGAGAGAGAGAGAGAGAGAGAGAGAGAGAGAGAGAGAGAGAGAGAGAGAGAGAGAGAGAGAAACATCTGTCAACAGATTTGAAAGTGTTCTGTGTAGCAAAATAATGAAGTGATCCTGTCTTATCTTGCTTCCTGCATGTCAGGAACCGTTCATGAGGACACCAACAGATGTCAATCGGTCTTGAACTTTTCGTTTGTGAGCAGAGCCGAAGTGCTACACAATCTTGCCCTTCCGACAATTATACGTACAATTGTCATGCTTCTATGTTGCACGATCTTGTTGCGTCTCTAAATTTCTAAGGCAGGCATTTACGGGTTCTAGGAAACGCGTTGAATTTTTATAACTATAATTTGTATCATTTACATATGTTTACACTCAGCATCTTATACGACTTCCAACAGCATCTGACACACACTCAAAAAAAAAAAAAAGGATACTTTCTCTTCAAATAAAGTCCATTAAATATTACATTTCCGATTCGAATTACTTCTCGCAATTAACATTCAATGATAAAACATATCCTACACAGAATCCGCATCTAATATTCAATGAGAAACATCCTACACATACCTGACCTCCCTCTGGACTGCATCATAGCTATTAGGCTCCACTTACTGGTAATGTGATAGGCGGCTTGCCCATCTTTACCCTCTCTGGTCTAACAGCACTGTCTAGCTTGTCTCTGTCTCCTGTCTGTTTCCGTCTCCTATCCCTCATAATATACGCCTTGATGTTTGAGCGACTTTTTGCCCCAATAAGACTTTCATTGCTATTAGATTTATTTTTCAATACTTTGATCATACGGGTTGTTTTCCCATAATTTTCAATACGGTTCATTTTCGAGTAACCATTAAATCACGTGTTCATCTAATAAGGAACAAGGTTTCATATGTTGTAACGGCTATCTGTATTGTCCACATCATTTGCTGCCGGTGACATCTGCTTCCCTTGTGTACTAATTTCGTGATAGCCACCTAGAACTCTTGTGATCTGTTGAGAGAGAGAGAGAGAGAGAGAGAGAGAGAGAGAGAGAGAGAGAGAGAGAGAGAGAGAGAGAGAGAGAGAGATAACGGTCGTGAAGAATGATCTTCACGTTCCCACCACAGTGATGCTCCACTCTCCTACCCATGTCGCTGATGTCCCGCACATCCCACAGCCCCTGCAAGCCAATGCCACATCACTCTCCTCCATCGCCACTGGAGTCTCCCACGCGCCACAACCGCTTTATGTCCCACAACAATAATACTGTAGCAGAAAAATGACAAGCATGGAGCTGTCAGGATGTGCGTGGTGTGATCATCAGTGTCAGTCATATTACTCGTGAAAATGTTTAATGGTGTTTTTAATACTAGAGTTTACACTGCAATATAGTATTTATTGAGATCGGGAGGACACGTGAAACTCATTTCTGAATATTTTAGGTTCTTTATTTCCTTTGTTACTTGCATTATTATTATTATCATTTATTTATTATTAATATTATTGATTATTCTTCTTCTTCTTCTTATTATTATTATTATTATTATTATTATTATTATTATTATCATCATCATCATCATTGTCGTCGTCGTCGTCATCATCACCGTTACTACTATTACTAACTACTATTACTACTTCTACTATTCTTTTTTTTTATTGCGTGTGTGTGTGTAAGAAGGGCACTGACCAAGGGCAACAAAAACGTTCGCGAAAAAGGCCCACTAGAGTGCCAATCCCCAAAGAGAAGTCAAAAGGATTATGGAAAAACGGAGGACAAGTGTCTTAAAACCCCCCTCTTGAAAGAGCTGAAGTCATAGGAAGGAGGAAATACAGAAATAGGCATGGAGTTCGAGAGTTTAACAGAAAAAAAAAATAAATAATTGAGAATGCTGTTTAACTCTTGCATTAGAGAGGTGGAGAGAATAGGGGTTAGAGAAAGTAGAAAGTCTTGTGCAGCGAGGCCACGGGAGGAATAGAGGCATGCAGTTAACAAGATCAGAAGAGCAGTCAGCGTAAAAAATAGCGGTAGAAGATAACAAGAGATGCAACATTGCGTCGATGAGAAACAAGCTGAAGACAATCAGAGAAGATTTGATACGACAGTTAAGTGTCATTCAAGAGGAAGCGATAGTTATCTGGAATGTTGTGGCGAGTTGATAGATGGAAGAATTCAGTCTATGAGGTATTGAACAATACTAAGTTTGCTCTGCCCCAATCAGAAATTTAAGAGAGACCAGAAGTGGTGCGTTCCATGGCTTCCCTGCGTAAGCTGTTTAATTCTTGAAGGATTGGATCTCTATGGAAAGATGCGGAAAAATGCAGTGTGGTATCATCATCCCAGGAGTGGACAGCACAAGAAGTTACGCTTAGAAGATCATTGATGGACAACAGGAAGATAGTGGGTAGCTGTCAATGGACTTAGAAGAACAATGACCGTCTACCACAGCAGCAATAAAACGGTCAGAAAGGAAGCTAGAAGTTACAAAAAGAAGGATAAAAGCTGTGAGTAGAGTTGTTGTTTTGCTCAATTTGACAACTTAGTGAATCAGTTTCCAAACACAGTACACGATTTCAGATAACACACCCTCAGCAAATCTCGAAAGAACGATTAATATATATATATATATATATATATATATATATATATATATATATATATATATATATATATATATATATATATATATATATATATATATATATTATATATATATATATATATATATATATATATATATATATATATATATATATATATATATATATATTTAGGTCCTGTGTGATTTACTTTCTCTCCGAACATAAGAAAACACACACACACACACACACACACACACACACACACACACACACACACACACACACACACACACACACACACACACACACACACACACACATAACATTTGTAACTTATCTCATTTGAGCCTGTTGAAGAATGTAGCCATCGTGCATGTAGTCATCGTTTATGAGAAATCGTATTTTCTTCATCCTTTATGACAGTTGGTGTTGCAGGTACCTGTGGAAATTCAGGTGAGTTAGCCATACTTTATTTACATCCTCTTTTAATTTGAAGCATACCTGTATTTTTTTTACCGTATTTCATCCAATTTACACCAGGTATAAATAAATGCGAGTGTACTCTCTGCTATTCAGCCAAAAGTTACTAACGGGAGGGTTGGGTTTGTCCAGATTATCGTCCTCCACCTCTTCTGGCGTGGCCTCAACGCCCGCCATAACAGCGTTCCAAGCCTGCTCGTCAAAAAAGCAGTGTTTGTCTAGCGGTTCCTTCACCCAGTCAGTCTTAGAAATTTCAATCTGTTCTTCATTCTCGTTCTCTGAGTCAGTAATTTGGGTCGTGTTGTCTTTTAAAGACTTTTAAAGTTTTGTTCCGACATCTTCAAGGATTGTGCTCTGTCCCTGAATCTCTCCCTCCTCCACGTCGCAGTCGTCTTCCTAGCACAGGCACCGCTGGCACAGAGCCTCCTCTACCACTTTCTTTTGTGGGGCAACCAGGGAGCAGGAAAAGTTTAGAAACAGTAAGGAATGTACCTATTCCTATGAACGTGAGACGATGAATCATCTGTGTCAATCAGTCATTCAGTTAATTAATCCGTCTTCTAGTCTGTAAGTCAATCAGTGAGCTAGTCACTGAATCTGTTAATCTATTCTTTCATTCCTTTTCCATTCCTTTATCTAGTCGGTCAGTAAATCACTCAGTTTATCTGTCTATCTAAATATCTATCCATCTATATCTATCTGTCTGTCTGTCTATGTATTTGTTTGTGTCTGTCTATCTCTATCTGTATTAGTTATTCATTCAGTATCTATCTATCTATGTCTTTTTTTAAGTATGTGTGTATGTCTTGAGTAATTGTAGTATTTGAAATATATAGGACGGCTATCTAGAGCGTTCCCACTACGATAAATATTGTATGAAACAGCAGGAGCAGCATAGGACTACATAGCAGCAATAACATGGTATTTACCCCGCGTCATTCAAAGCACGTAAGCTGAGAAATGCTGCACCCTCCAAATATGAAAACAGAACGAGAGCAATTAGATACCTACCGAAAATTGCCAGGAAAGCTAAGGATCTTGCTATGTCCCGTCGGCGCGCTTTTGAGCTTGATGCAAACTTTAATACTTCATAAAAAAAAGTATGACGGTCATTATTACATCCTAAGTAGTCATTATTCTTATCTAAAAAATGCATATACTTTTCAGAACATATTACAGCAAATAACATTAATTTAATGCATTAATTTGGAAATTTATTATGGATTGGGTAACCCCTACCGTTTCCCCAAAAAAATACTCACCTAAGTTCCAATTTTTGGTACGCGCATAATTACGATTACGGCTGAAGCGGCTTTGCTGGATACCTAGCAAACGAAAAAAGAGTGACTGTGGAACTGGCTGAAAGGAACTGCGGCCTTTGCAATGAGTAGGAAAAACCAGCCGACTAGTTTTACACAAAAAAGTCGGTGTGCTGAGAAAAAAAAAAAAAACACGTAATTTGTGTGTTAACAAATCATCTAACAACATATTAGAAACATTTTAGCTACCATCATCAAGCAGAGAGCAAGAAATATTGGAAAACGAGATAAATACTACGCACATTATATCTGGTTTGGATGTATCGTCACCTTGGGACGAATGTTATTTTCATCTCTATATAAGTTTAGTTTATCTTAAGGGAAGGCTCACCCTCTGACACATGAAAAAAAATAAAAATAATAATAAATAAATAAATAAATAAAGTATAAGAGATTTCAACCAGAAACTTTTAGTGTATAATCTAGGTATCAATACCAACTCTATTTGAGCAGAAGAATGATGGACGTCATGACGTCAGACGGTATGACGTCATAATTTTTTTGTCAACTTCTTGTGGTTTCATTTGTTGTCGTAGAGACATCTCCTTCTACATGAAAATACTCAAATGACAAAGAGCGTGTAAGTTTTTTTTTTTTATCTAAAATACCTAATACGTAAAGATATATTGAGGTCATAAAAAGCACGTTTTTCGTGACGTCACGATTATCGCTATTTTTCGTAAATAAAGTTCCCTAACACTCAAATTTTTCACTTTATTAAAAAAAACAAAAAAAAAACATGATATTGGCACAGTCATTAACTATTAACATTTACGTTTATAAGCAGTTTCAATAATTTCTCAATGCTTGACAATTTTTTTGAATATCAAAATTTCATGTTTTGAGATACAGGCATTTAAAATTTTTAGAACAATGTAACTTAGGTATTCTTTTCATGATTTGCATTATTTTCACACACAGAGCGCTATAGCCAATATTGATACTATAAACACCAAATCTACATTTAATTCTAATATTTACTCTAGATTATCACCACCAAATCATCCTGGTGTCGTGTCGAGAGGTGCCTTGTTCAACATCTGCTTTTTACCGGCGAAATCACACTGCCAAATCCTTGAGGTGGTGTTTTGTTTTACTAGCAGTAAGCGCCTTCCCTTTCCTCATTTACAGGTGCACCTCTAGTCCACTATCGCAATCCCGTTCAAACTGGCACTAAAATCCAGTTTCAACTTGGATCTTGGGCTGGAGTGCCTAGGATTCACAGAAGCAGGCGTGGTATTGCTAAAAGACGCAACAGAGTGGTGTAGTGGTGAAGGTGGCGATGCTGGTAGCCGAGTCTGGAGGCTTCTCCTGGACAACTCTCTAGCTGTTCGTTCTGCAGCTTTCTTCCTTCGTATTTCCCATATTTTCTTGAGGTTCTGCTTTCTTGTAAGCGTCATGGTACATAAGGAATCAAGAAGAAATAATAACGTTGATAGCGGTGTACACTCTTGTCTGTCAGCCAGTTGAGCATTACACAACATTCCCCTCCTCTCATATCTTGTGGGTGACAGAGTGACAGATGGTGCCCGGGAGCTTCGACGCCATAGGCGAAGACTATATTTGCCAGATGATGTCTCTAAAATGTCACTCGCACATAAAAGTTCGAAACACGGAACAAACAAGGAAAAACAAGCTCTAAGTACAGAAACTCTGGGACTCCCTGCCTGCTTCTGTATTTCCACCTTTCTATGATTTGAGTTCCTTCAAGAAAGAGATTTCAAAACACTTATCCTTCAATTTTTTTACTACTGCTTCGGATCCTATTCGGGGACCGGCATCTCAGTGTTTTTTTTATTTTTGTATTGGATTTTTGTTGCCCTTGGCCGGTGTCCCTCCAACATAAAAAACAGAACAAAACATGGCCCATACTCGCGCACGCCATTTAAATGGTTACGCTTCCTTTTCTTTTAAATGCTTCGTGAGCGGCGTAGTAAGTTCGCGCGGGATTTAATTTGTGTTCCTATATGCTGGTACATACATGTACATTTCAAATCCATTCACATCTCTGTTTTGAAAGTTTTCGTATATTTCAACTATCTCAGAGGGTTTAAGTTATACAATTAAAATACAAGTTTATAAATCCTGGCACGAACAAATGAAACGACAATGTTTTGATGCCAAATCTTAGGATGACACTAGTGCAGATTGTCTGTTGACGTCGTGTCTCCCATTGTCATCACAGATTTACCGCTTTCGTCTTTGGAAATACAATCCATCCTTTCTTACCTTGGTTTTTCTTTCATTATATGTTCGTGCAGTCAACCACAACACATGCATAGACCGAAGTTTGACAACAGCACTACAAACTTGTACCTCCCATCTCGATTTTTTTTTTTTTATTTATTTTTTTTTTTTTGAGAAGTCGATGTGTCTGATATCGGCCGTTCCCTTCGTCTCGATACTGTTTCGGCCATCACAATATCCCACCAAGACAAGTAATACTGGCTCGTTTTTTTTTTTTTCGGGATTTCCCAGATGAAACATTAGTTTATATACAAACTAGAGGAAATTATTTCAAACAAAATATGTGGCATGAGACTAGAAATGAATGTGAAAACATTGAAAGCCCATTTGCGAGTATTTAGCTTATAATAACTGTTCTGTAGAGTGTGCATCACCGGACCACGTGGATAATGAAGATGCATCACGAGAGGAGCTTTTAGAATGTGCATCTCTGGAGAAAATGTGATCAGATTTTAGGGCAAAATTTTCTCAAGAAAATTATTCGGATTCAGATTTGTTCGAACAATGGGGTGCTCGGATTATGGGATCATTACCGTATAACATTTTATTTTCTGTGAGAATATATATATATATATATATATATATATATATATATATATATATATATATATATATATATATATATATATATATATATATATATATATATATATATATATATATATATATATATATATATATATATATATATATATATATATATATATATATATATATATATATATATATATATATATATATATATATATATATATATATATATATTCGAACATCTTTCATTATATATAGTGCGTCATTGTACTCAACAAATATAAATATCTTCAGCTCATTTTGATTTCTACAATAAATTTTCTATTTCCATTATTTTCGTGTCTGTTCTCACTACCTTTCTCTTTCAACGAACCTCTAAATTTACTTTAAATAAATTGTTAATATTATCTGATTCGCGTTTTGTGAGATTTCTCCACATCACATTTCTTCCACTTTGTGGTTATCGTTTTGTTTTAGAAAGGCGTTACATCGCACAGGTTTTTTTTTAAACGGCGAAAATTTTATAAGAGGAGGCTTACCTTTATACCTTTTGCCTTGCAAATTTGAGCCGCTCTATTAACTTGGTGTGCTTCACGAGACCATCAGCCAACTCTCCTTTCACATCAGCTAGTAGAGTATTTCTGCCAGATATTGGTATGAATTTTTTTTATGTATTCCCCCATTTTATAATGAAAAGTGTCACGAATCTTTCTTTCTCTCTTACATTCTAGTGATTAATTACTTGAACTATGTTACCACCACGACCAACCGTTACCTTCTAGAACTTTAATTTTACACTATCCTTTGTTGAATTTTCACGGATTACGGCCACATATGTTCGCGCGCGCGCACGCACGCACGCACGCACACACACACACACACACACACACACACACACACACACACACACACACACACACACACACACACACACACACACACACACACACACACACACACACACACACACACACACATAAATAAATAAATAGATGAATAAATAAAATAATGAGGCTTGGAATGGGTTCTGTGGCCAATTTCCTTCTGATTAACAATGATCTCTACACGACCTTATTTGATAGTTGCATTTTTCCAAAGTTTTGTATGTGTCAATTTTCAATTTGTTTTTATGATCGCTGATTCTCTCTCTCTCTCTCTCTCTCTCTCTCTCTCTCTCTCTCTCTCTCTCTCTCTCTCTCTCTCTCTCTCTCTCTCTCCTCTCTCTCTCTCTCTCTCTCTCTCTTTATTTATTTATTCATTTTATTTTATTTTATTTATCTATCTACCTCTTCTTTTGATACAGATCGAGAAAGAAACACATCATATTTCTGTTTTGTATAAATTGGCCGTGTCTTTTTATGCCAAACAAATTTCTCCTCATACTGGTCGTATGGGGAGAAAGGAAGACCAGAAAGAAAGACGAGAGAGAGAGAGAGAGAGAGAGAGAGAGAGAGAGAGAGAGAGAGAGAGAGAGAGAGAGAGTGAGAGAGAGAGAGAGAGGAAAGGAGGTCAGGGAAAACAGGGTAAAAAAAAACATATTGTATGTGGATAGGAAACATGAAAGAGAATAGTAAGAGGAAGGAAGTGGGAAATATGAGGTTCCATAAGGAAGGGAAGGATGAGATAAGGAGTGGAGGACAAGGGTTTCCTGGAATTGGGAATGAACGAAGGAAGAGCTGGCAGAATAAATGTGTATTGTCCGCTGCTAAGAATAAAGGGAAACTGTCCTTCGCCCTTTCCGTATTCTCACGCGGAATCTACTAATAATATTTGAACTACTTGCTCGCTGACACGTGAATATTTTCAATAGATACTGGAAGATTACAGGTGATAAAGATGTCCCATGAGGGCACGAAGATGATTTTTCCCGAGTAAATACTCAGGATTTAAATTAAATGAATGCTATGATGATAACCTTAGGAAGGAACATAATAACTTTAGATTTGCAGGGGCCAGTAAGGGAAAGGAGGAACTTGAAAATATTCTATATTCTATATTTTATATTCTAAATGTACTGTAGATAAAAAAAAAAAAAAGCTTCCATTACATTCATGATTTTTTGTATTTCATCGCAGTGCGATTTACATCAGACTCGGCTGCCAGAATGTGACCACTTGCAGCGTGCCTGATAGTGAATGAAAAAGGATTTCTTGGATGAAATCTCGCTTGGTGTATCAAACTCGTCTGCCAGTCATTAAGTTTGCTCCTTTCACTACTGGTATTATTACTGTTACTACCATCATATAAGCAAAATTAGTATTATTCAATGACTCAAAAACTCTATTTCTCCATCTATCAACTCGATTCAATCTTCCGGACAACTATCCACTCTTCTTTGATGACACTCAACTGTCCCCCTCTTCTACAGAGAGAAGGATAGAAGCCGTAGGAGGGTAGTTTTGAAATCAAAACCTTGTGCCGGACTTTATCAAAAGCTTCTTGATATGTCTAAGGCAACAGCAAAAGTTTCACCAAAATCTCTAAAAGAGGATGACCAAGACTCAGTAAGGAATGCCAGAAGATCACCAGTAGAGCGGCCTTGACGGAACATGTACTGGCGATCAGATAGAAGGCTGTGAAGTGATAGATGTCTTCCTGTTGAGGATAGATTAAAAAAAAAAAATTAGACAGGAAATTAAAGTAATAGGATGGTAGTTTGAGGGATTAGAATGGTCACCCTTTTTAGGAACCAGCTGAATGTAGGCAAACTTTCAGTAAGAAGGAAAGGTAGATGTTGAGAGACAGATCTGAAAGAGTTTGACTAGGCAAGGTACAAGCACGGAGGCGCAGTTTCGGAGAACAATAGGAAGGACCCCATCAGGTTTGTAAGCCTTCCGAGGGTTTAGGCCAGCGAGGGTACGAAAAACATCATTGCGAAAAATTTTAATAGGTAGCATGAAGTAGTCAGAGGGTGGAGGAGAGGAAAAAAACAAGCCCTGAATCATCTAAGATAGACTTTTTAGCAAAGGCTTGAACGAAGAGTTCAGCTTTAAAGGTAGTTTAGATGACACTGGTGCCATCTGGTTGAAATAAAGGAGAAAAAGAAGAAAAGCAAAGTTATTGGAGATGTTATTGGAGCAAGGTGCCAGAAGTCACGAGGCGAGTTAGATCTTGAAAGATTTTGACACTTTCCATTAAAGAAAGAGTTTTTGGCTAGTTAGAGATTTGGCATGATTCTGGGCAGAAAAATAGAGCGCATGAGATTCTATTGATGGAAGGCTCAAGTACTTTTTGTGGGCCACCTCTCTATCATGTATAGCATAAGAACAGGCTGTGTTAAACTAAGATTTGGAAGGTTTAGGTCGAGAAAAAGAGTGAGGAATGTACACCTCCATACCAAACACTATCACCACTGTTATGCACTCATCACACAGAGACGGGTTTCTCACACGGAAGCAGTAGTCATTCCAAGGAAAATCAGCAAAATACCTCCTCAGGTCTCCCAACTAGCACAGCCAAAACGTCAGAGGTACCTCCGCTTAGGGGGATCCTGAGGAGGGATTGAAGCGGTAGGACAAGATACAGATATGAGATTGTGACCGGAGGAGCCCAACGGAGAAGATAAGGTAACAGCATAAGCAGAATTAGGAAAAGGTTAGGAAAATGTCAATAATGTTGGGCATATAATACTCCAAGACTGTTAGGAATACAAGTAGGGTGTTACACTAGTTACTCTAGGTTGTGGAGGATAAAGTTAAAAACTAGTTCACCAGGATGGTTAGTGGAGGGAGAGAAAAGTCAAAGCTGGTGGTTAACACTGAAGTCGCCAAGAATCTCCACAAAAGAGAAGAGAGTCAGAATGTGCTTCACTTTGAAAGTTAAATAGTCAAATAATCTTTTATAGTCAGAGGCGTTTGGTGAGAGGTATAGAACACAGATGAATTTAACTTGGGAGTGAGTATTTGTAGTCGTAGCCAGATTGTGGAAAACTCAGAAGATTGAAGAACGTGGGCACGAGAGCAGGTTAAGTTGTTGCGCACATAGACGCAACATCCAGCTTTGGATTGAAAATGAGGATAGAAAAAGTAGGAGGGAACATAAAAGGGGCAACTGTCAGTTGCCTCAGACACCTGTGTTTCAGTGAGGAAAAGAAGGTGACGTTTAGTAGAAGAGAGGTGATGTTCTACAGATTGAAAATTAGATCTAAGACCGCAAATGTTGCAGAAGTTAACGAAGAAAAAGTTGAGGGGGGTGTCAAGGCATTTAGAGTCAATACCAGAAAAGCAGTCCGACCTGGGGAGATTTGTGGTCCCCTTCCCAGATGGGGACTCCGAGGCTGCTGTACAGTTACCCTTATTAGATAGGCCTAAAAATAGCAGCAAATCTTTACCTCTTACTTGAGTCTTGAATCAGGCAAGCACGCACAAACCCCTACTAAATTTACAAAGTTGTCTCGTTACGGACATAACCTAAGCTCCTGTTTTTCCTAGTGCGACATTGGACAAATTTTTCTTCTTTCGCTGCCTTGAGCCATTTCGCTAATGAGATGCAGCAACTTGTCACCTGACAATGTTATTAAAAGTCTGTGGCGCCGTTATGTATGTTAAAAAGTCTCCTTTGATTGCGCTAGATATTTCCACTAAGCTTTTCTTACGACATCGGTATTGATCTAAATTAGATATACTGACGAAAAAAAAAAAGATAGTGAACACAAAAAAAAAATAAAAAACGTAAATATAGGTGAAATGATTCCCTAGAAAGTATAGCGTCGTATACCTGATGAGGCAGAAGAGAAATGCATAGATATTCTTTTTGTTCTGCTCAAGGACAACTGTTTAGGAGGGGAAGACACGAAGGACAACTTTTGAAAAAAAAAAAAAAAAACTGGGTTGTTTGAGTGTCGTCTTCCCTAGAGAGAAGAATGGGAAATTGACAAAAAATGTGATGGAAAAGAAAAGGAAATTATAAAGATAAAACATCTAAGAATTTGTATTAAGAATGTCAGTTATTATATTTAGCGTAACAGCGGAAAACTTAGGTATTATTTTAAGATTTATATTACCTTTCAAAATAAAAAAAATATCTGTGGTTAGAAACTGTACCTATGTGTGCGCCTCTATCACTGATACTAAAGAGGACTTGTTATGATGATATTGTCGACATGAACAATTAGAGGAGAGTTAAGAAGTGGTTGTTACATATGCTTCCAATGTGCTTAATGGAGGGAGGACGCTGTACATTATGGCACATTTACGATTGTCACACACACACACACACACACACACACACACACACACACACCAAAATGTCTCGCTATTTTCCTGTATGATATTCTCTCTCTCTCTCTCTCTCTCTCTCTCTCTCTCTCTCTCTCTCTCTCTCTCTCTCTCTCTCTCTCTCTCTCTCTCTCTCTCTCTCTCTCTCTCTCTCTCTCTCTCTCTCTCTCTCTCCAGAACTTCAATGAACTTTCCTTCGTAATCTATAAATCTACACTTTTAGAAGTTCAGAATTTGAAAAAATTATGCGTTGTATTAACTTATACGCTTTCCGAGTTGCTTAATTGCGTTATCACTTTCCCTCCATACTTTGATCTTGGTAAATCCACCACTCCATCCACATCTTCAGAAACAGAGGTGTTCTCTGTAAACGTGCATGAATTCTGTCCAGAAAACCACATTATTCTCTCCAGTAACCGTCAATTTTAGTGGATGTGTCCGTGTGCGAGCAGAACTGAGTGACTTCAGGTACATGACTGATAAAAAGTTGTACAGCCCAACCTGTACACTCCTTATCTAACCTTTTGAGTACATGGTGTCAAGTTTTAAGCAGATACATCAGTCACTCAGTTTATTCCTCAAGATCTTCCATGCATGCTCGGACTGGAGAGTATCAACAATGTGCCCGTATGGGAAATGAAACCAACGGGTCTCATTAAATAAGATTAATATGTCCCATTTGACGTTTTCATTGAGTGGAAACGCGCGAGTGAGTTATCATTCCATCACCGCCGGTGTTGAGTGCATGTCTACCTTAGGGAATTAGTGACTCCATTTCTCGCAGTGAGCGAAATCCACAAGGAGAGTGAAGAAAAATGTTTCTTCTGAGACTATCAATCATTGGAGTCTATTTCTTTGTATTAACAAGATGGCTACCCCAAAGAGATGAAATGATGTACGAGTATATTGATGTAAAGACATAAAATAAAGCTGTAAGTTATGGCGTCAGGTGTATGAGACTTGCCAGAAGAGTTTCACTGATGTTTGATGAGACACCGAATATTGATTACACGGCGCAGGTGAGGATCCGCAAATCAGTACTGTCACGAATCTTGTCTTCTACAGGATCTCTTGTTCCTAAGTATACATATTTTCTCTCAAATATACATGACTTTCGCCTCCAAGAGATCTATTAGTTTTATTACATTATATTTTTTGTATATGATTATTAGTGAATTTATAACTGTTAGTTGATGATGTAGCGCCTTTGGAAATTAGCATGTAAGAATATGAGGATGTGATATGGGCTGGCTCACAGAGATCAGTGAATTGGGAAACAGTGCTAGGAAAGTATGAGTACCACTGTGTGTACGTATGTATTCGTAACAGGGATAATCTTTGCTTCACTAATGACACATATAATCATATAAAATAAGTGTACTAATGAGTCATACTGAGTGTTGATATGCATTATAAGAAAAGTTTCGCTCCTTTCTCAAAGTTATAGAAAAGAATTCCTAAGTATTTCTTGTATGGGGTTCTCAAACAACTATTATCAACAGTATACTTGAGAGTTGTTGCTAGTTGTAATAACAATACGGGAGTGTTCTTTGTAACTGTTATATACTGTAACGAGCTGCGATTTGTGAGATTAAGAATATATACTGTAACGAGCTACGATTTGTGAGATTAAGAATGAATGTGAGACTATAAATGGTTAGTGCTCCAATAAAGCACAGAGGGGTTTATTAATTGATATTAGTCTTAAAGCATGAACAGCATCTAAAGAAAATACGAGGCTTGATTTACGAGTATCAAAAATTTGTATTAAAGTGTCCTTAAAATATATCTCACAAGTTGTATTAATCTAGCATTACATTGTACAATTTTATTTTATCCTTTTTTTTTCCTTTTTGCAGGCAACATTAGTGGAAAAACAGTGGACTCCGTCACTGTTTTCGACAAGACAGGTAAATACTGAATACAGTATTTTGAAACTCGCACTGAACGTGGTAATCCCTGTATAAAACATATCAACCTCCTCAAGATCTCCATCATGTGCTGAGATCATTACGTAGAGCTCACCCACCACCTCTACGGTCTTCTAAAGGAACTCTATACAGTAGTTTGATAAATACACGTGTGTGTGTGTGTGTGTGTGTGTGTGTGTGTGTGTGTGTGTGTGTATAGGAGGGACACTGGCCAAGGCAAAAAAAAAAAAAAAGAAAACAGAGATGCCGGTTCTCGAACAGGGCCCGAAGTGGTAGTCAAGAACCTCCATCTTGAAGGAATTCAAATAACAGGAAGGTAGAAATACAGAAACAGGCAGGGAGTTCAAGAGTTTACCAGAGAAAGGAATGAGTGATTCAGAATACTGGTTAACAATAGAGAGGTGAACAGAACAGGGATGAGAAAAAGAAGAAAGTCTTGTGCAGCGAGGCCGCGGGAGGAGGGGAGGCATGCAGTTAGCAAGATCAGAAGACCGGTGGAAGATAGCTTTTGATTCTACCCTGCCTAAAAGAGCGGTATGAGTGGAAACCCCCAGACATGTGAAGCATACTCCATACATGAACGGATAAGGCCCTTGTACCAAGTTAGCAGCGAGGGGGGTTGGGCGAGAAAAACTGGCGGAGACGCCTCAGAACACCTAACTTCATAGAAGCTGTTTAAGCTAGAGATGCAATGTGAAGTTTCCAGTTTAGATTATAAGAAAACGGCAGACCGAGGATGTTCAGTGTAGTAGAAGGGGACAGTTGAATGTCATTGAAGAAGAGGGTATAGTTGTCTGGAAGGTTGTGTCGAGCTGATAGATAGAGGAACTGAGTCTTTGAGGCATTGAACAATACCAAGTTTGCTCTACCCCTATCATAAATTTTAAAGAGATCAGAAGTCAGGCGTTCTGTGGCTTCCCTGTGTGAACAGTTTTCTTCCTGAAGGGTTGGTGGTCTATGAAAAGACGTGGAAAAATGCAGTGTAGTATCATCAGCGTAGGAGTGGATAGGACAAGAAATTTGGTTTAGATCATTGATGAATAATAGGAAGAGAGTGAGTGACAGGACAAAACAATGAGGAACACCACTCTTAATAGATTTAAGAGAAGAACAGTGACAGTCTACCACAGCAGCAATAAAACGGTCAGAAAGTAAACCTGAGACGAAGTTACAGAGAGAAGGATAGAAGCCGGAGGAAGGCAGTTTGGAAATCAAAGCTTTGTGCCAGACTCTATCAAAAGCTTTTGATATGTCTAAGGCAAAAGCAAAAGTTTCACCAAAATCTCTAAAAGAGGGTGACCAAGACTCAGTAAGGAAAACCAGAAGATCACCAGTAGAGCGGCCTTGACGTAACCCATGCTGGCGGTCAGATGGAAGGTTGTGAAGTGATAAATGTTTAAGAATCTTCCTGTTGAGGATAGATTAAAAAACTTTTGATAGGCAGGTAACTAAAGCAATAGGATGGTAGTTTGAGGGATTAGAACGGTCACCCTTTTTAGGAACAGGCTGAATGTAGGCAAACTTCCAGCAAGAAAGAAAGATAGATGTTGATAGGCAGAGTTGAAAGAGTTTGACTAGACAAGGTGTAAGCACGGAGGCGCTTTTTCGGAGAGCAATAGGAGGGACCCCATCAGATCCATAAGCCTTCCGAGGGTTTAGGCCAGCGAGGGCATGGAAAATATCATTGCAAAAAATTTTAATAGGTAGCATGAAGTAGTCAGAGGGTGGAGGAGAGGGAGAAACAAGCCCTGAATTGTCCAAACCCTTTTCAGTTCCCTCCTACTTTCTTTATCCTAATTTTCAATCCAAAGCTGAATTGAAAATGAAGATAAAGTAGGAGTGTGTGTGTGTGTGTGTGTGTGTGTGTGTGTGTGTGTGTGTGTGTGTGTGTGTGTGTGTGTGTGTGTGTGTGTGTGTGTGTGTGTCACTTTCTTTCCTTACACGGTTGGTGTCAATAAACTGCCAGAATGCATGAAGTGAAAAAGGAAGAAAACATAGGACAGAGTCAAACAAGAGTGAAGGAGAAAGGGAAGGGTGAAATATGAGAGGAACCTACTCGTAAATATGTATGGAAGGAGAAACATCTGCGGAACGAGAGCAGAACAAAGGAAGGGACAGAAGGAGAAGGAAGATAACTGGATACCAATACCGGAGATAAAGTGACGAGGGAGAGAGAGAGAGAGAGAGAGAGAGAGAGAGAGAGAGAGAGAGAGAGAGAGAGAGAGAGAGAGAGAGAGAGAGAGAGAGAGAGAGAGTTATTCTATAATTTCTATGGTTGTAAAGAAACAAGCAGAAAAGTATTTTTTTTTATTTGAAAGGTAGATTATGAAGATTTTTCTTTAGTTGTTTGAGTAATTTATTTTTCCCACTAAGTTCATAATTAAGTAATTTAAATTGAAATGATTTATACATGAGTGTTTTGGTAACTTTAGAGTTGAACAACTTGAAAGTAGACTTCATGAAGTATATGTGAAGGTGTGAGGAACAAATCGAACAGCACCTTTATTTTCTTTATTCCTTGGTAAAAGGAAGATCTTGATAATGCTAAATCCACCTTTCGTTTAATGTTTTCTACTATGGATTATCACTGTTGCCTACACATCCTTTTGTGAATTCCCTGATTATAAAAAATCTTTCCCTACCTTGCCACAATCTCTTTTCGATGCACTGAAGTCGTTATGATCAGGTAAGTCAATAATAATCGTTAGACCAGATAAAGGACGTGGCACAGTCATCTTAGACAAAATGGAATACATTAATAAAATAACTACCATTCTTGATGACCTCACTAAATTTAAATGTATCATCGAAGATGCTTTCAAATATATTACTAGATTAGAAGATAAATTAGCTCATCTCCTGAGAAAATATTTGAAACTGAAATTAATTTCTATTGATACGTTTAACTATTTATTTCCTAGCGGTTCCTCTCCTGGTGTCCTCTATGGTTTGCCAAAAACTCATAAAGCTGGCACACCTATTAGACATGTTCTCAGTGCTATAGGCACCTTTAATTATAATTTGGTTAGATATCTTGACCCTATTATAGAACATCTTATAATTACTGAATATACTCTTAAAGATTCCTATGAGTTTGTTAGCAACATGAAAGAGATTGATGTGAGCAACAAGGTGATGGCTAGTTTTGATATCCAGTCACTTTTTACTAATATACCTTTGAATGAAACCAGAGAAATTATAATAAATAGACTTTTTAAAGATTTACCGAAATTTATGGGATTTACACGTAAGCAATTCAAAGACTTATTACATTTAGCTATTAGACAATCACCTTTCATTTTTAATAATAAATTATATATTCAGATTGATGGTGTTGCCATGGGCTCTTGTCTAGGTCCTGCTGTAGCCGATGCTTTTTTTTTTTTTTGTTACCATGAGGTTAATTGGTTCTCAGATTGCACTGCAGCTTTCAAACCAGCATATAATAGGAGATACTAGTATGTTAATGACACTTTCCTACTGTCTGATAATAATGAACATATTCCACGGTTTCTCCAATATCTCAGTAATAAACATCAGAACATTAAATTCGCGTGTGAAATCGAAAACAGTGATAAACTTTCGTCCTTAGTTATTCTTGTCTCCCGTAACAATGGTACTGTCTCGACCTCTGTTTATAGAAAATGAACTTTTACGGGTTTAGGAACAGTGTCTTGATAGCATTGACTTTAAACAAGTCAATGCTATCAAGACACTGTTACATAGGTGTTATATCTTCTACTCGAACTGGTTAATTTTTCATGATGAAGTAAATTTTCCAAATGATATATTCCAAAACAATGGGTATCGTATCCACTTAATATTATCAAAAAATTGTATCTCACAATTTGTAAATAATGCTATCAACCCGACTCAGACAAAAGAACATGTTTCGAACACACAACACATCAAACTCTCCTTCTGTTGTCATTTAAGCTATGTAATTACAAAGAAATTAGATGAATTATTCAGAATGCACATTCCTGATCATAATTTTAAGTTTATTTTTACGAACTCTTACTCTTTAAGGTCCTTTTTCCTTTATAAAGATTTCATCCCTTTTAAACTTTTTTTTACAATATAATGTATCAACACACTTGTCCGACACGTAAGTGTCGGTATATAGGTGAAACAGAGAGAAACCTCACTCACTGTACTGCTGAATGCAAGAGTCTCGGCTCGTACCAGACACCCACTCTCTTACCCTTCTTTCTCCCCTATTCGCTCACATTGTATTGAACATAATCATCCTTTAATAGAAGATCATTTCAAAATTTTGAAGAAAGCAAGCTTCCCAAGTGATATTAATTTACTTGAAACCATATATATATATATATATATATATATATATATATATATATATATATATATATATATATATATATATATATATATATATATATATATATATATATATATATATATATATATATATAAATATATATATATATATATATATATATATATATATATATATATATATATATATATATATATATATATATATATATATATATATATATATATATATATATATATATATATATATATATATATATATATATATATATATATATATATATATATATATATATATATATATATATATATATATCAAGCATATGAAGCTCAACCTTAGCAACCAGAGAACTTCATTCAAACTATTAATAGTGTAACTCAAGACAGTTTCAATAACTCTCGATTCTCTCTTTTCTCGCTCCTTAATTTTCTTCCTTCTGCTATCTCTCATTACAGTCACTTTTCTCCTTGACTCAATCCACACTAGGTAATAACCAACCTAACTTATTAGATAATGGTGATAGTTATGATATCTTATATCTGGACTTTAGTAAAGCATTTGACAAGGTACCCCATCAAAGGCTCCTGAGAAAGGTTAGGGCACACGGGATAGATGGGAAGGTGTTAGGCTGGATAGAGTCATGGCTTAGTGACAGGCGACAGAGAGTGGTAATAAACGGCTCGAAATCCGAGTGGGGTCATGTAATTAGTGGGGTGCCACAGGGATCAGTATTAGTGCCATTGTTATTTCTAATGTATATCAATGACTTGGATAGTACAATTAGTAGTGATGTTAGTAAATTTGCGGATGACACAAAGATAGGTAGATTAATTAGGTCAGATTCGGATGCCATCGCCTTGCAGGCAGACTTAGATAGAATGAATGAATGGACGGATAGATGGCAAATGCAATTTAATATCAATAAATGCAAAGTGCTTAGCGTAGGTAGAGGAAACCCACACAATAGGTACACATTAGACAGCCAAACTCTGGTAGGTACAGGGTACGAGAAAGATTTAGGAGTTTTAGTTAGCTCTGAACTCCGTCTAGGGAAGCAATGCATAGAAGCCAGAAACAAGGCAAATAGGGTACTAGGATTTATTTTTAGGAGTGTTAAAAGTAGAAGGCCGGGAGTAATATTAAAGTTATACTTGGCGCTGGTCAGACCTCATCTAGACTACGCGGTGCAGTTCTGGTCCTCACATTACAGGAAAGATATAGGTCTATTAGAATCAGTACAGAGGAGAATGACTAAAAGGATACAGGGGATGAGGAGTATTCCTTACGAGGCGAGGTTGAAGCTGTTGAATTTACATTCTTTAGAGAGACGTAGGTTAAGAGGGGACCTGATAGAAGTCTTTAAGTGGTATAAGGGTTATAACAAGGGAGATGTAAGCAAAATTCTTAGGATCAGCAACCAGGGTAGAACAAGAAATAACGGGTTCAAGCTTGAAAAATTTAGGTTTAGGAAGGAGATAGGGAAAAATTGGTTCTCAAATAGAGTGGTAGACGAGTGGAACGGACTCAGTAATCATGTAGTTAGTGCTAGGACACTAGAGAGCTTTAAGAGAAGATTAGACAAGTTTATGGATGGGGATAACAGATGGAAATAGGTAGGTGTGTTTCAAACAGGGACTGCCACGTGTAAGCCTGGTCGCTTCTTGCAGTTTCCCTTATTTCTTATGTTCTTATGTTCTTATTATTTTTTTTTTTATATTCTATCCTCTATGTTAATGTTTTTCACTGATATATTTTTTTCCTTTGTGTGTTTGTTATCTTTAAGTTCTATGTTTTGATTGTTTTTTTTTAATTAAGTTTTATGTTTTTTAGCTTGAAAATGCCATGTGCATATGGTGAAACGTCGCACAATAAAGAAGATAAGGGTCCTGTTCGATCTCTTCCTCATATCTTTATATATATATATATATATATATATATATATATATATATATATATATATATATATATATATATATATATATATATATATATATATATATATATTCCGTCGCGTAGAAGAACGTGTATGGACAACGCAGGTGTCGAATAAGACCAAATTTAACGGAGTGAGGTTTATTTTTGCAATGTTTCGCCGTATGACTTCTCTTATAGCCAGAGGAGTTAGGTGAGAGGTATACAACATAGATGAATTTAGATGAGAGCGGCTCTGTAGTCGTAGCCAGATGATGGAAATCTCGAGGAATTCAAGAGGGTGGGCACGAGAGCAGGTTAGTTAAGTCGTTGCGCACATAAACGCATAAACGCAGGAATCCGACCTGGGGACATTTGTGGTTCCATCCCCAGATTTGGACTCCGAGACTCGTGTAGGGGTCGCCATGATAATTTTGAGGATGTGACTTCCCCCTTGTGTTGTGAGACACAGAGGAAAACGTTCAGTGAGGTCACAGTTGGGTTTCATGATAGGTTCACAGCACCCCTTGATCTAGTGCTTTAGACCTCACTGGGAGTAATTATCGTTTCGACAGGTGCCTAATGCCTCCTCCTTATAAACGGAGGTGCCTGTGGAGTTTTGCCTCTGTTAATTGGAGGGACCTGAGGAGGCATTATGCTGATTTTTCATGAAATAATTATTGTTTCCGTGTCATAGACACGTCTCTGTGTGCTAAGCGCATAACAGAGGTGATAGTGTCTGGCAAGGAGACGTGTATTCTTCATTCTTTCTCTCGAACTAAACCTTCCAAACCTTGGTTTAACACAGCCTGTTCTCGTGCTATACATGATAGAGAGAGGCGACCCACAAAGGGTACTTGAATCTTTCATCACCAGAATCTCATACGCTTTATATTTCTGCTCGGAATCATGCCAAGTCTGTTCTCCAACTAGCCAAAAACTCCTTCATGAATAGAAAGTATCAAAATTTTTCAAGATCTAACTCCCAACATGACATCTGGCAACTAGCCAAAAACATCTCCAATAACTTTGCTTCTTCATCTTTTTCTCCTTTATTTCAACCTGATGGCACCACTGCTATCTCATTTATTTCTAAAGCTGAACTCTTCCTTCAAACCTTTGCTAAAAACTTTATCTTGCATGATTCAGGACTTGTTCCTTCCTCTTCTCTACCCTCTAACTATTTCATGCTACCCATTAAAATCTTTTGCAATGATGTTTTCCACGCCCTCTCTGGCCTAAACCCTCGGGAGACTTATGGACCTGATGATATTCCTCTTATTTTTCTCTGAAACTTCCTCCGTATTCGCACCTTGCCTAGTCAAACTCTTTCAATTCTATCCACATGTACCTTTACTTATTGCTGGAAGTTTACCTTAACTCATCTTCTTCCTAAAAAGGGTGATCTTCCTAATTCCTTGCTTTAATTTTCTGCGTATCTAAAGTTTTTGAATATATTCTCAACAGGAAGATTCTTAAACATCTATCACTTCACAACCTTCTATCTGATCACCAGCATGGGTTCCGTCGAGTCCGCTCTGCTGGTGATCTTCTGGCTTTCCTTAATGAGTCTTGGTTGTCGTCTTTTAGATGTTTTAATGAAACTTTTGCTTTTGCCTTAGACATATCAAAAGCTTCTGAGAGAGTCTGGTACAAAGCTTTGATATCCATACTACCCTCATACGGCTTCTATCCTTTTGCTCTGTAACTTCATCTCAAGTTTCCTTTCTGATCGTTCTATTGCTGCTGTGGAAGACGGCCACTGTTCTCCAAAATCTATTAACAATGATGTTCTTCAGGTTTCTGTCTTGTGACTCACTCTCTTCCTACTATTCATCAAAGATCTTTTAAACCAAACTTCTTGTTCTGCCCACTCCTATGCTGATAATGTTACCCTTAATATTTTCACGTCTTTTCTTAGACGTCCACCCCTTCAAGAATATACACAGGGAAGCCACGGAACGCCTGAGTTCTGGTCTCTCTAAAATTTCAGACAGGGGCAGAGCAAACTTAGTATTGTTCAATACATCAAAAACCCAATTCCTCCATCTATCAACTAGAAATAACCTTCCAGACAACTATCCCCTCTTCTTCAGTGACACTCAACTGTTCCCCTCTCCTACACTGAACATCCTTGGTCTCCTTTACTTATAATCTAAACTGGAAACTTCACATCTAATGTCTAGCTAAAACAGTTTCTATGAAGTCAGGCGTTCTGAGACGTCTCCGCCAGTTTTTCTCATTTCCCCCGCCCACAACACCTGCTAACTCTCTACAGGAGCCATATCATGTATGGAGTATGCTTCGCATATATGGAGGGGTTCCACTTCTACCACTATTTCAAGCAAGGTGGAATCAAAAGCTTTTCGTCTTATGAATTCCTCTCCTCTGACTAAATGTTCTCATTCTATTTCTTATCGCCATTGTGTTGCATCTCTTGCTATCTTCTATCGTTATTTTCATGCTAACTGGTCTTCTGATCTTGCTAACTGCATGCCTTCCCTCCTCCCGCGACCTCGCTGCACAAAACGTTTTTTTTTTCTTTTTCTCTTCCCTATTCTATTCACCTCTCTAATGTAAGAGTTATCTAGCATTCTCAATCATTCATCCATTTTTCTGGTAAACTTTGGAACTCCCTGCCTGCTTCTGTATTTCCTCTTTCCTGTGACTTGAACTCTTTCAAGAGGGATCTTTCAGGACACTTATCCTTCAATTTTTGATGATTCTCTCGACGTTTCTTTTGGGACTGGCGCCTAAGTGGAATTTTTTCCTGTTTTGTTTCCCTTGGCCAGTGACCCTTTTAAGTAAAAAAAAAAAAAAAAATACATATAGGCAAGACTGGCGCGTTAACAGCAAAGGGACGAACAGAAGAATATCCTGGAGAGAAGTGCTCCATTTAATTCCAGCCCTGGGCTTTAGCCCTCCTGATTGTTCTTCGCTGATTTGGAAGTGAGTACTTCTAGTTAGGTGTAGTTATTGTTGTTATGGTAGAAGCAGCAGTAACAACACCAGCAACACTACGTATTGTAGTATCTATCAATAACTGTAATAATGGTGATAATGATGATTAAAATAAAAATATCAGTACTAATACGTAATATAAACAAAATTCACTAATCCAGGTTCAGTACAGCTGTTGAAGACTATGAAAATTACTGGCGCATGGGAATGAAACTCTCAGACGGCAAACAGCAGCAAAGAGAGCACCGGGCAGTGTGGCGTGGTTGGTGTACGAGGCTCTTCTTCTTTCTCTTTGAACAGGTGTTATTTGAAGTTTTCGCATTATTTATTTTATTTAGAAATGGCGCGTTCATTTTTATCACCCCCCACAAAAAAAAAAAATAAATAAATAAAATAAAATAAAATAAAATATATACATATATATATATATATATATATATATATATATATATATATATATATATATATATATATATATATATATATATATATATATATATATATATATATATATATATATAAGTAGTATTAGTAATAATAATAATTATAATAATAATAATAACAACAGTCAGGAGTAGTAATGGTACTGAAAGCAAAAAAAATTCTTCTCTCCATTAATAAATGGCATGTTTGTTCAGCTTTCATCGCATGGACGTGCACAGTCAAAGGGAATCAATAAATTGTTTGCGCAGACCTCCTTCATATCTTGCTTTGCTTGACTGGGACTCCTGACGCTCTGACTTTTTTATTCCACAAATCAACCTTGTTTTTGTTTTACCAATAACTGTACCATTATTATTATTTTCTTTTCATTCATTCTTTCATTCTCTCTCTCTCTCTCTCTCTCTCTCTCTCTCTCTCTCTCTCTCTCTCTCTCTCTCTCTCTCTCTCTCTCTCTCTCTCTCTCATTTTTGTGTCTTTCGTCTGACTGCCAAACACGTAAAAAATACAAAAGAGAAAGAGAATTGTGTTACGTTAATTTAACAAAATTGATCCAGATTTTGTGGAAAATCATACACACACACTCACACATACACACACACACAAACACACACACACACACACACACACACACACACACACACACACACACACACACACACACACACACACACACACACACACACACACACACACACCCCACAATCGACAAACACGCACATTCACCACCTCTCCCTCTCACTTCCGTCCCTTAACGTGTTTGTACACCAAGTAGTGAGAATCGGAATGTTGCCATTTGCCCAGCGAGACCCACAGACGTCACATCACCATTGCTCTCCCTCCATCCTTCATTATTAGAGCACACGATTCTGTTTTTTGTTTATTTTCTTTGGTATGCTATTTATCGAATTGTTTCCTATATGACCATTATATATCAAAATAAATGGAAAAAAAATGGAAGATGATTCACCTCACACACAGCTCTGAACTCCTTTGTACAGAATTATACAATTTATAATGGATTTATTTTTTGTCAGATTCTGAGAAAAAAAAATTCAGATTTTCGGTTTCAATTACATTTTCTTTTCTTTCTTTCTTTCTTTTTTTTTTTTAATACTGGTAGAGACAAACGAGTATTTCCGATGGGGAAGCAAAGCTTCCAACATGTTTACTCACATTTCCCCTTATTTTTGTACCTTGGCCGACAAGGGACATGTTCTTGCCACCAGTGCTTCCTTGCCAGTAAGCCTCCACCTCCATTCTGACTTCATTAATTTTCCCACAGTGAACAATGCGGGAAAAATATCGACTCCAACATTTAATCTCTCTTCGTTATGGAATATTACTTAGAATAAATCCTCCTGCGCTGACAATGAGTTGATTAAGTTATACAGCATGTAACAGAGAGGCATAAGTTGACTGTGACACGTTTTCTTTTTAATTCCATCTTCTATTCTCCTTCCCCCAGTTTATTTATTTATTTATTTATTTTTTTCATGAATGGATGTCATAAATTGTAAATACACTAGCAGTAAGTTACAGTTTGATTTACGCTTCATTGATCTGGGCATTATTAAATTAATAAAAATATTCATGTATCCTCATCTTTCGTGACACTCAGAGCCGTAGAGTAGAACCATATTATATGGTTCTGGTTGCACCACCACCAACACCACAGCTACCATCAACACCAACACCACCACCACTACCAACACCACCATCAACACTACCGCTACCATCAACATCAACCCCACCAACACCACCACTAACACCAACATCAACACAAACCTCAGTCTCCACTATGACCTCATTTCCATGAGCAGACAAAGAGCTTTATATTGCAACATGTAGTTAAGTAAAGCTGTGATACACAAGCTACATAAACGTACATATCAGAAGAGAATCAAATAAAAAAAAATAAATCTAAGATTAAAGGCTAGTAATGGGTGACAGAGCAATGGGAAAGTGGAAAGACTTAAGCTACCAATCACATGCATGACAGGAACCCCTGCGCGCCTCTGAATTCATGCCTAGGCTGTAGCTGCATCAGCTGGAAGACCTGTCGGCTGTACTAGCCAGACGTTATTTGCCTGAAAAATCCTCACATAGTTGTTTCATGAGCTCAACAATTTGTGCTATATCTATTACGTAGCTGCGGTTACTGCCAAACCTAATGAAAGTCACGTGAAATGGTGAGGTTAACGGCGCCCCATACTGCCTTCCCTGCCTGCTTAAACCCACTCCCGTAATTCATTAGTGCAGTTCCCGCCATAAATTACGCTATAAAATATTTGGGCGCGAGCTACATACTGTTGAAATACTATATAATTTTATAACATTATATTGCTTTATCGAAAACCAGACCGCTACTTAATTGTTTTGGTCTGCTGGTATAATCTGACTTAACCTGTTGCTTTTGTTTCCATAGAAAAGAGGCTACGCAAAAGAGTAGAGGAAAGATTAGCTTAGAAAGTCTTGCGTTTTTCTTTTCCATTATTGCATCAGATGTTATCAAGATGCAGTCAGAAACAAAGTAATGACAGCAGGAGAGAAGAGGAAGGCATGGCATGGCTGTTTATGTTGTGTGTATAATCGGCATCGCTCGGTTTTAATTGTGGCTGAAACACTGGGCCACTTCTAGGCAATGACTTGTAGAGAATGAAAAGTTTACATCTCTGACTGCATGACTTTGGTTCTCTCTCTCTCTCTCTCTCTCTCTCTCTCTCTCTCTCTCTCTCTCTCTCTCTCTCTCTCTCTGAATTTTTGAACGGGGAATGGGTGCGAGTTTCTAGGGTTGATAGTCTTGACATCGTGAAGGATGGAGTAGTCGTAACACCAAATGTGAGAAAGCAATACTGGAAGTGTCCGTGAGAGAGAGAGAGAGAGAGAGAGAGAGAGAGAGAGAGAGAGAGAGAGAGAGAGAGAGAGAGAGAGAGAGAGAGAGCGTAACTGCAAAACATGAAAATCAATTGATTATATGAAGTAGGAATGAAGGTTAATCACGAGTGCATTAGTAAAACCAAAAGCCAACGGAATTAAAACTAAATAAATCGCTAGAAAAAAAAAATTGCATTACGAGACACAACCCTTGCACATTCAGTGATATATTTCCTCTGTGAAATAACTATTCATACAAAAAGTATAATTCGCAGCGGTGGATGTATAGTTTTGTATCTGCAGTTTTATGTAATTTATGCGGAAAGTTTAACCCGACTTTGTTGACTTTTTTATTAATTTTTATTGTTGTTATTAGCCTTCTCTTTTTCTATATTAGTGCCATAATCTCTCACTATCTTAATAAAAACTATGTTTATGAATATGCATATGTTCAATGTAAAACACAGAAGAAATTTTAGATAAGTTTATCCAGCGAATAAACAGAGCTTGAAAAAGACAAACAACATGATTCTCAGAAGAAATATTATATATATATATATATATATATATATATATATATATATATATATATATATATATATATATATATAAACTGTCCATGTGATAACAGCAATGCAACATATATATAACATAAATACAAAATTAATATGATCAAATATCTATCACGGTCTGAAACACGAACTAAAGTGATGGGCAGAGTAACAATAATCATCGACACATAATACTGATTAACTGGAGACAGACATTAATGAGACTGCTATATACACACACACACGCACACACACACACACACACACACACACACACACACACACACACACAGACACACACACACACACACACACACACACACACACACACACACACACACACAAATAAAAAATAGCAATCACAAAATATAATATAAACCAAAAACAAATGTAGTTGAAAAGTTCGTATGCTATAATTATACAGGGATACCATAGAAAAAATGCGTCATAGGAAATAACTTGATAGAAGATAAATCAGAAACCAAGAATTTATCATTTTGCTGAAAATTTGAAGACCAGAAATCGAGAGCAGTATTAATGAATTGTTATCTTCACTTATTCCTTCCCTCCATGAGCTGCGCCTGTTTCAGGCGCAATGAATCAGTGAGACACGATGAAATCTAAGGGCGTAAGAGTATATTTGCTGAGATATGTGACAGTGAAATAATTTGTCATCACTGATGTTAGCATTTCAGACATATTCGTATAAGATTAATTTATCAAGTGTGTGTGTGTGTGTGTGTGTGTGTGTGTGTGTGTGTGTGTGTGTGTGTGTGTGTGAATGAGTGTGTGTGCGTGTGTGTGTGCTTTCCGAGCTGAGCGATGACGTGTGCTGAGTAAAGCTTTGGAGGGGAAAAAAATAAAATGGAAAGTTATGTGCTTAAAAGGGAGGAAAGGTGATAAGTTGTGGGACTGACAACACAGTATAGAAGCCACTGCGTTAGTTTTCATAGAAATGAAGAGGAGAGAGGGATAATGCAAATATAATGATGGATACAAGGGAACAACAAGAGGAAATTGGTTAGGAAGAACAAGATGACGGTGGATAGGAGAAGGAAAAGGAGAAAAAGACAATGAAAGAGATGAACAGGAAGCAGAGAGAGAGAGAGAGAGAGAGAGAGAGAGAGAGAGAGAGAGAGAGAGAGAGAGAGAGAGAGAGAGAGAGAAATCGCAGTAATACAGATATTAATGTATTACTGCAACTTTCATCGTAGCTGGAAGAATGTAGTAGACAAACAATAGATTTATGATATTAAGACAAGGCTATGCAGTTAACCGTGCTTTACTAAATCTGTCTTCACAAAATTCTTTCCATCATTGAGCCAATCAATCAGCTAAGCCAAAACACAGCAAGCCAACCAGTTTGTCAAACGATCTATTAGCTAAGCAGTATTAACTATTAGCAGGCAGTAAAACAATCAGTCGTTCACGTAGACAACCAGCCATTCAGTCCGTCAATCAGCGGACTAATAAGCAGTCATCTGTACAAAGCTTAAACGTTTTGGCATTTATTTATTTATTTATTTATTTATTTATGTTTATTTCTTCTTTGAGATACTCTTATTGTGTGGTAAGAGTACGAGCTGTATCTACCCTTATGCAGCGTCAATCATGGAAGCGCGCGAGTTTAGGAGTGCCCTATGTTCTATCCGAAATCATGTTGAGACTGTTCTGCAACTACTCAAAAACTTCGTCAATAGAAGTGTTTAAGATTTTCTAGATCTGATTCATCTCGCGATTTCTGACATCTAACTAAAAATATCTCCAACAACTTTTCTACTTTATCTTTTCTCCTCTACTTTAACCCAATTGCACCACTGCCCTCTCATCTATAATAACTAAAGCTGAATTCCTCGCTAAGACATTTGCTAAAAACTCTATTCTGCTTGTTCCTCCACCCTCCGACAATTTCATGTCTCCCATTAAGATTCTTAATAATGATGTTTTCCACGTCCTTATTGGCCTTAGCCATCGGAAAGCTTATTGAACGTATTGTACTCCGAAATTGTGCCTCCGTGCTTGAACCTTGCCTATTCGAACTCTTCCAAATATGTCTATCAACATCCATCTTTCCTTCATGTTGGAAGTTCGCCCACATTCAGCCCGTTCCTACAAAGGGTGACCATCAACATCCATCTTTCCTTCATGTTGGAAGTTCGCCCACATTCATCCCGTTCCTAAAAAGAGTGACCGTTCTAATCCCTCAAACTACAGCCCTATTTCTCTTATTTCTTATCTCTAAAGTTTTTGAATCCATCCTCAACAGGAGGATTGCTAAACATCATTCAATCCACAACCTTAGATCTGATCACCAGTATGAGTTCCGTTCAGGTAGCTCTGATGATGATGGTTTGTCCTTCTTTACTGTTAGCATCTAGCTATAGACTTGTCAGCTTAACTTCAGTTGTATGTAAAATATTAGAGTCAATAATAGCGAGGAACATTAGGGAACATTTAGACAAACATAGCTTGATAAATCAGTCACAGCATGGCTTCACGAAGGGGAAGTCTTGCCTGACAAACTTGTTAAGTTTTTACAGTAAAGTGTAAGAGGCAGTAGATAATGGTGATAGTTATGATATATTATATCTGGACTTTAGTAATGCATTTGATAAGGTACCCCATCAAAGGCTCTTGAGAAAGGTTAGGGCACACGGGATAGATGGGAAGGTGTTGAGCTGGATAGGGTCATTACTTAGCGAAAGGCGACAAAGAGTTGTAATAAACGGCTCGAAATCCGACTGGGGTCATGTAAATAGCGGGGTGCCACAGGAATCAGTATTAGGGCCATTTTTATTTCTAATATATATCAATGACTTGGATAGTGGAATTAGTAGTGATGTTAGTAAATTTGCGGATGACACAAAGATAGGTAGATTAATTAGGTCAGAATCGGATGCCATCGCCTTGCAGGCAGATTTAGATAGAATGAATGAATGGACGGATATATGGCAAATGCAATTTAATATCAATAAATGCAAAGTACTCTGCGTAGGTACACATTAAACAACCAAACTCTGGTAGGTACAGGGTACGAGAAAGATTTAGGAGTTATAGTTAGCTCTGAACTCCGTCTAGGAAAACAATCCATAGAGGCCACAAACAGGGCAAATAGGGTATTAGGATTCATTTTTAGGAGTGTTAAAAGTAGAAGGCCGGAAGTAATATTAGAATTATACTTGGCGCTGGTCAGACCTCATCTAGACTACGCTGTGCAGTTCTAGTCCCCACATTACAGGAAAGGTATAGCCCTATTAGAATCAGTACAGAGGAGAATGACTAAAAGGATACAAGGGATGAGGAGTATTTCTTACGATGCGAGATTGAAGTTGTTAAATTTACATTCTTTAGAGAGATGTAGGTTAAGAGGGGACCTGATAGAAGTCTTTAAGTGGCATAAAGGTTATAACAAGGGGGATGTAAGCAAAATTCTTAGAATCAGCAACCACGGTAGAACAAGAAATAACGGGTTCAAGCTTGAAAAATGTAGCTTTAGGAAGGAGATAGGAAAAAAAATGGTTCTCAAATAGAGTGGTAGATGAGTGGAACGGACTCAGTAATCATGTTGTTAGTGCTAGAACATTAGAGAGTTTTAAGAGAAGATTAGACAGGTTTATGGATGGGGATGATAGGTGGAAGTAGAGAGGTATATTTCATACAGGGACTGCCACCTGGAAGCCTGGTCGCTTCTTGCAGCTTTCCTTATTTCTTATGTTCTTATGTTCTTATGAGTCTTGGTTATCATCTTTTAGGGTAATTTGTGAAACTTTTGCTGTTGTCCTCGATATATCAACAGTATTTGATAGAGTTTGGTACAAGGCTTTAGTTTACAAACTACCCTCCTAAGGATTTTATTCTTTTCTCTTTATGTACGTCTCAAGTTTCCTTTCTGACCGTTATATTGCTGCTGTGGTAAAGAGTCACTGTTCTACACGAAATTTATTAACAGTGGCGTTCCTCAGGGTTATGTCCTGTCAATCATTCTCTTCCTATTATTCATCAATGATTTTATATGCCAAACGTCTTGCCCTCTCCACCCCTACACTAATGATATCACTGCACATTTGAACGTATTTTCTCAGACGACCAACCCTTCAGAAATTAAAACAGCTCACGCAAACTTAATGTTGTCCAGCGCCTCAAGAACAGAACTATCAACTTCTACATAACTATCTTTTCTTCAATGACTCAACTGTTTAACTCTTCTACACTGAACAAACTGTTTGTCCTTTACAAATAATCTAAACTTGGAACTTCACATCTCTTCTTTTCGTAAATAGGTTCAATGAAGTTGGGCATTCTGATCCGTCGCCGGCAGCTATTTTTTTTCTCAATCCCCATTTACTAATTCTGTACAAGGGCCTTACCCGTCCATGTGCGTAATACGTTTCACGTGTATGAGTGGGTTCCACTCACACGTATCCCCTCAACAGGATGGAATCAAAGCATTTCGTCTTGTCAACTCTTCTCCTCTAACTGTCTCTTTCCAGCCTTTCTGTCTTCGCTGCAGTGTTGCATCTCCAACTATCTCCTACTAATATTCTCACGCTAATTGTTCTCTTAATTTTGTTAACTGCCTACCTCCTCTCATCCAGCGGCCTTGTTGCACATGACTCTCTCTCACATTTATTGTGCCCACCGTCCTAATTCAAGAGTTAAGCAATATTCTCAATATTTCATCCCTTTCAATGTTAAATTCTGGAACTCTGCCTGCATCTATAATTCCTCCAACTTGATTTTAATTTCACGTGTAGCTATAAGAAGGGCAGTGACACACACAAGAACACACACACACACACACACACACACACACACACACACACACACACACACACACACACGCAGTTTTTTTTTTTCAAGGAAAAAGTAAGTCCATTTTTAAGAATTTTAAGAACTATTCCAGTCACTTCCATTATTTCCAGTTGGGATACAATTTCTTTCAGTTCTCATTTGTTGGACGGCAATGGCCTGTATTGCTTCAATCTTTTTCCATTTTTTTCCTATTACTATTGTTAGTGACATCAGTGTTATTATTGATTAAAATTATTCAAACTAAAGTAAAATTGTACATAGGTGTAAAAATAATAAAGCTTAGAATGAGGTGTTGAAAATAAATCACAATTTTTGGCAGACACCTATACTGTACTCTTCTTACTTTAGCTGCCGCAGCGGTGTTGAGCTCCTCAGCTCCGTTTTCATTCTCTCTCCCTCTCTCTCTCTGTCTCTCTCTCTCTCTCTCTCTCTCTCTCTCTCTCTCATTCATTTGTATCAGTGAAACGAGCTTATTAATCTCAAGTTTTCATTATTATTATCATTATCATTATTATTATTATTATTATTATTATTATTATTATTATTATTATTATTATTATTATTATTGATCATAATAATAATAATATTATTATTATTATCAATTGTGGTAGTAGTAGTAGTAGTAGTAGTAGTAGTAGTAGTAGTAGTAGTAGTAGTAGTAGTTGTAGTAGAAGTGGTAATAGTAGTAGTAGTAGTAGTAGTAATAGTAGTAGTAGTAGTAGTAATGTGATGAAATGCTTGATATTTATAATAAAGCAATAAATTTATCAATGGGCGAGGCGGAGCGGTAGTATTGCCAGCTCATGATCATCACCTGAGCCGTAAGGCGCTATCTTTGCTCTACGTATGTAGTACATGCCTTGCCTAGTTCTGATGCCTAATCAAAGTCCTTTGCAAGACGGTATCACTGCCAGAACTAGCATGAGAGCCAGTCACGAGGCGCGCAGTTCTTTTCCACTTAGTTACAAAGGAGTTTGTATCCAAAAAAACAAAATAAAATAAAAGCTGAAAATGTAAATGAGGTTAGATATGTACATACAATGCCAGACTACCTTACAGTTAAATATTTGCATCATAAGGGAAGACCCTTTATTTGGAAGAAAACTTACTAACAATAATGACTACAAGCCCTTTCTTCTACATAGCACTTCAGTTATTATGAAATTACCTGAATATATTGATAATAAAAGATACTAACATAACAGACCCATGGCTGCATGGATGTCTTACAGCTCTCATATGTGAGTAATCGATATGTAGAAGATTCTATTTTGTTACTTTTAATCATGGACTGAGTTAGTGGAGTAGGTAAATCAACCAAACATTATGCACAAATTCTCTTTATCGATGTTAGCATTGTTTTTGATACAAATTACCACATTTCATAATGCAAAAAATTACATGAATGTATATATTACAATATTATGGATACAAGCGTTTTTGAAAAATAGGCTTTCGTATATTAAACTAAATGTACATTCTTATTTGAAAATTACAAATAATTACTATTGATGCTACTGCTACTGCTACTATCACTACAATTATAAATACTAATGATAATACTTATAATTATAAAAATAATAATAATAATAATAATAATAATAATAATAATAATAATAATAATAATAATAATAATAATAACAACAATAGTAATAATAAAAATAATAATAATAATAATAATAACAATAATAATAATAATAATAATAATAATAATGATTATTATTATTATTATTATTATTATTATTATTATTATTATTATTATTATTATTATTATTATCATTATTATTATTATTATCATTGTTATTATTATTATATTTTAGAGTTACATAATAACATAAGAAATAAGGGAAGCTGCAAGAAGAGACCAGGCTTACACGTGGTAGTCCCTGTATGAAATATACCTACCTATTTCCACCTATCATCCCCATCCATAAACCCGTCTAATCTTCTCTTAAAGCTCCCTAATTTCTTGGCACTAACAACATGATTACTGAGTCCGTTCCAGTCTATCTGAGAACCAATTTCTTCCTATCTCTTTCCTAAACCTAAATTTTCAAGTTTAACCCGTTATTTCTTGTTCTATCCTGATTGCTGATCCTAAAAATTTTGCTAACATCCCACTTGTTATAACCCTTATACCACTTAAAGACTTCTATCAAGTCCCCTCTTAACCTACATCTCTCTAAAGAATGTAAATTTAACAGCTTCAATCTCGCCTCGTAAGGAATACTCCTCATCCCATGTATTATCCTTTTAGTAATTTTCCTCTGTACTGATTCTAATAGACCTATATCTTTCCTGTAATGTGGGGACCAGAACTGCACAGCGTAGTCTAGATGAGGTCTGACCAGAGCCAAGTATAACTTTAATATTACTTCGGGCCTTTTACTTTTAACACTGGTAAAGATTAATCCAAATTTGAATCCTGTTTGTGGCCTATATGCATTGTTTTCCTAGACGGAGTTCAGAGCTAACTATAACTCCTAAATCTTTTTCGTACCCTGAACCTACTAGAGTTTTGTTGCTTATTGTGTACCTACTGTGAGGGTTTCCTCTACCTATGCTAAGTACTTTGCATTTGTTGATATTAAACTGCATTTACCATCTGTCCGTCCATTCATTCATCCTATCTAAATCTGCCTGCAAGGCGATGGCATTCCATTCTCACATAATTAATCTACTTATCTGTGTCATCCGCAAATTTACTAACACCACTACTAATTCCACTATCTAAGTCATTGATATATGTTAAAAACAACAATGGGCCTGTGGCACCCCACTAATTACTGGACATTCGGATTTAGAACCGTTTATTACAACTCTTTGTCGTCTGTCGCTTAGCCATGACCTTATCCAGCCTAACACCCTCCCATCTATCCCGTGTGCCCTAACCTTTCTCAGGAGCCTTTGATGGGGTACCTTGTCAAATGCTTTACTAAAGTCCAGATATAACATCTCATAACTATCACCATTATCTACTGCCTCGTACACTTCACTGTAAAAACGTAACAAGTTTGTCAGGCAAGACTTCTCCTTTCTTGCTTATGCAGCTTCAGGTCTTCTCATGAAAACGTTCCTCGGTGCTGGAAACACCCGGTGTGTTACATCTACGTCAAGATAATGATATCATTAAAAATAAAAAGCAGTCAACCAGTTTTAAATATTTTCAGCGTATTTCAACAAGTCATTTGTCATGCCCTCCGAAAATCTGAGAGGATTATTTCAGGCCGTGGTTGGGTGGTTTTTAAACACACACACACACACACACACACACACACACACACACACACACACACACACACACACACACACACACACACACACACACACACACACACACCTTAAAGTTCTAGATAACGTTCTCTCAATGTCATCAAAATAAATTGCGCTGATGTAGAAAAAAAAAAATAAATAAATAAAAAAAAAATATATATATATATATATATATATATATATATATATATATATATATATATATATATATATATATATATATATATAAACAAGTAAACCATTGCCATGCTGATGAAATATCTCAATACATAAAGCTCTTTAATCACCCTTCCGTCCGCAACACCGCTCTTATTCCACAAATTTTTGCAGTATCATTTTTCCATCTGAAGTCAAGAATGTGTTTTTTTTTTCCTTCTTGATATGGTGCTTGATGTTATAAAACTAGATTAATAATTCTGTGATATGATTTATTATATGGATAGGGTCAGAGGTTGGCGATTTCCTGAATACTGAATTTAGTAAAAGATGCACAATTTGAACTTTAAACATAAATTTTTCTTTCATATTAAACAAAGTGAAAGTAATTAAAAAAAATTAAAAACTACTTTAATAGGCCTCATACACTGTAGCTTCACTTGGTAATAGCAATGGTAGTAGTGCTAATGCGCAGGAATGTATACAGTGCAATGCATCAAGTTTTGCCCCTCCCCGTTAGCTAGTCTGTTTTATGGACGCGACAGTTTTCGATGGTATGCACTGAGACTGCTAATCTTAGAATAAAAAAAAATACCACGATATTATGTAAATATAATATGTATTACTTTAGTGAAGGAAAATTATATATATATATATATATATATATATATATATATATATATATATA